>NC_138244.1:27719693-27817193 GCF_964197995.2 Scardinius erythrophthalmus | reverse complement strand
TCATATATATATATATATATATATAATTTTTTTGATTTATTTAACCTTTATTTATCCAGGTAAACTGTTTGAGAACCACTTCTCATTTACAAACATGATCTGGCTTTAAATAAATAAACACACTTGCTGGTGAATTGTCTATTTTTATTATAAAGAAACCGTTGCCATGTACAAAATAAAGAAAATCAGAGATATTAAAATTTTACAGTTTTTCTTCCACTTTTGTCATAATTTTTATTTTGGATTTAGTAGTTATAAAAATATGTGAATATTTCACAATTTTTTTTTTCATTTTATTTTATTTTTTCCATTTATTTCATTTTTGTTCATTAGTGACGGTCAGATTTCCAAATGATTGTCTAATAAAGTTGTTCCCGCTGTCCTGTTAATTGTGCCATTTTCGAGAAAAATTGGTGAATCGCATGAATGAATTTTTTCTAGATTTATTGTCTTGCATGTGACGACACTTCTTCCTGGCAATTATTTCTACCGCTGGGAAATAAGCATAACGTCGCACCTAAGCATCTTAAAGACCTTTTTTTTAAATTGATGATTTAGTGGTTAGATAAGAAGTTGAATGTATTTCATAATTTTATTTTTTTTAAACAAAAGCATTAGTGACTATCAGATTTCCAAATTAATCGTCTGATTCTTTTTTTCCTGCTGTCTTATTAATTTTGTGCCATTTTTTGAGAAAAATGGGTGAATCACATGATTTGTTTTCTTGCATGTACCAACACTTCTTCCTGCCAATGCATCACACTTTTATATATTATGTTTTATATTTTTACGGCTGAGAAATAAGCATAACGTCCTACCTAAGCATCTTAGACCTCCCAGATTTCCCAGAGTTGTGTTATTTTCCCCGTATAAGAGGCGTGTTATCCTCCAGGCGGTCCTGAATAAAGCCAGGCCTGTGTGTGTGTGTGTGTGTGTGTGTGTGTGTGTGTGATGGGGTTATTTTGTGTTATGAGTGTGTGTGTGTGTGTGTGTGTGTGTGTGTGTGTGTGTGTGTGTGTGTGTGTGTGTGTGTGTGTGTGTGTGTGTGTGTGTGTGTGTGTGTGTGTGTGTGTGTGTGTGTGTGTGTGTGTGTGTGTGTGTGTGTGTGTGTGTGTGTGTGTGTGTGTGTGTGTGTGGGTGTGTGTGTGTGTGTGTGTGTAGTGCTGGAGAAGCTGATGGATGTTGTGTGGAGTTTCTTCCTGACGCTCACAGATGCGTCTCTACATTCATGAGCTTCTATATTTACTCTCCCGCTATTTTCAGTTCATCAGTTCTAATGGAGGCGGCAGGAAAACCAGTGCCGTCACTGACACTCTCTATCCATCCGTCCATCCGTCCGTCCGTCCATCCGTCCGTCCATCCGTCCATCGTTCATCCCTGAAAGGTCTGATGTGCTTTCAGAGCATTGTATTAAAGGGGTGGTATAATGCCCTTTTCACAAGATGTAAAATAAGTCTCTGATGTCCCCAGAGTGTGTATGTGAAGTTTTAGCTCAAAATACCCCACAGATATTTTTATATAGCATGTTAAAGTTGTCAAATTTTCAGGGTGAGCAAAAACTCACCTTTTTAGTGTCTGTTCCTTTAAATGCAAACGAGCTGCTGCTCCCGGCACAGGGGGCGGAGCTTCAACAGCTTGCACTCACACACACATGCACTGAAAATTTCAAAAACTTTTAGCCTTTTATGTTCAAACCGGAGTCTGTCAATGATGGAGAGACTCAAGAAGAAGTGTCAACATGTAGAAGCAACAGGACATTTCTGAATGGTTAGTTGATGAATTTATGAAGCTGATGTGTAGTTATCTTCTAGGCATTGATTAGCATATTCTGTCATGATAATCTATAAATCGTGTTCAGGGGGCGGGGTTTATGTAAATTTTAGGGTTGGTGATGTCACTAACCCGGGAGGAATGTTGTGTAGTCTCTACCAGCCGTTTGTTGTAGTCCTTAAAAAGTGATTTCTGTAAAAGCAAATATCTCCCTTTGCTTTGAACTTTGAGCGTTGTAACTTTGCAGATGTTGTTTATGCTCAAACAGCAACATTACACACTAACTAAAGTTAGAAAAGTGAAATCATAATCAACCACCCCTTTAAATGTTTGAGTCTCTGACCAGCCCAACACATCAACCAATAGCGTGAGTTTGGGGGCGGGGTTATCAGTTTGCCTGACCAATGGCAGCTGGTGGGAGTGTTCAGGGAAACCTGTTTTGAAAACATAATTATTTCTCTAGTTTTGTTTCTGTTCGTCACCATTCTTTAAACCTGAAAGATCAAAACAAACAAAATAAAATTTATAAAAACAAAACAATTTATCTCTGATTGATTTCATCGTTAATTTTTATCGTTATTTCAAACCTCCCCCCATTTAAAAAAAAAAGTAACTATTTAAAAAATCGTTTTTGATTTGTATTTGAAATAAAGCTGAAATAAACTAAAATATAAATATTAGATGGAAAAACATTAAAATAAATTCAGAAATGTTGCCTTTGCAACTAACTGAAATTAATATAATTATTTTTAATTATAATATAATTAATATAATTATATTAATATAATTATATTAATAAATTAATATAATTTATAATATAATAGAAATTATAATATATAATATAATAGAAATTAATATAATTATAATATAATTATATTTAGATGTCAACCAATCTGGCTTCAAGAAAGGGCATTCAACTGAGACTGCACTACTGTCAGTCACAGAAGCCCTACGGATCGCAAAAGCTGCTTCCAAATCTTCAGTCCTCATTCTCCTGGATCTGTCTGCTGCCTTCGACACTGTGAACCATCAGATCCTTATGTCCAGCCTCTCAGCACTGGGCATCACAGGAACTCCTCTCCACTGGTTCGAGTCCTATCTCACAGGTAGGTCCTTCAGGGTCGCATGGAGAGGCGAGGTATCCAGAGCACATCAGCTGACCACAGGTGTTCCTCAGGGTTCAGTTCTTGGTCCCCTCCTCTTCTCCATCTACACCACATCACTGGGACACATCATACAGGCACACGGCTTCTCCTACCACTGCTATGCTGATGACACACAGCTCCTCCTCTCGTTTCAACCAGATGATCCAACAGTAGCTGCACGGATCTCAAGCTGTCTGGCGGACATCTCCACATGGATGAAGGAACATCACCTGCAGCTCAACCTGGCAAAGACTGAGCTTCTTGTCCTCCCTGCCAATCCGTCTCTACAGCACGACTTCACTATCCAGCTAGACTCATCATCAATCACCCCATCAAGGTCGGTCAGAAATCTTGGAGTAACGTTTGATGACCAGCTGACCTTCACAGATCACATTTCAAAGACAGCTCGATCATGCAGGTTTGCACTGCACAACATCAGGAAGATCAGGCCTTTCCTAACTGAGCATGCAACACAACTTCTCGTCCAGGCCCTGGTCATTTCTAGGCTTGACTACTGCAATGCTCTTCTGGCTGGACTTCCATCATGTGCAACCAAACCCCTACAGTTGATCCAGAATGCTGCAGCTCGCCTTGTCTTCAACGAGTCCAAGAGGGCCCACGTCACTCCTCTGTTCATCTCTCTGCACTGGCTACCTCTCGCTGCTCGCATCAAGTTCAAGGCATTGACGCTTGCTTACAGATCTGTCACAGGCTCAGCTCCCTCCTACTTTCACTCACTCCTACAAGCCTACATCCCTACCAGAAGCCTACGATCGGAAAACGAGCGACGTCTCGTGGTTCCATCACAGAGAGCCACAAAATCACTCTCCAGAACATTCTCATTCACAGTTCCATGCTGGTGGAACGCTCTCCCCACCCTCATCCGGAAAGCAGAATCCCTGACAACATTCAGAAGACAGCTGAAAACCCATCTCTTCCGTGAGCACTTAACCTCATAAAAAAAAAAAAAAAAAAAAAAAAAAAAAAAAAAAAAATTCCTTTCCCTTTGAAACATCACTTATCAGGCTTATGCTACTCTGAATAATGTCTGAACTTCGTATTTTGAGCACTCCTTGCGTTGTTGTTGTTGTTTTTGCCTCTTTTAGATGACTCGCTTATTTAGTCCTAATTTGTAAGTCGCTTTGGATAAAAGCGTCTGCTAAATGACTAAATGTAAAATGTAAATGTAAATATATATTTATTTTAAATGTTTTTTTTAAATGCTAAAATTACTAAAACTAAGCTGAAATAAATAAGGCTAAATAGAAATATATATTAAAACAAATAAATGACAAAATGACTAAGACTTAAAATGAAAAGGAAACTGAAACTATATAAATAAGAGCTAATTCAAATCAAATACTATAATAGTATACATTAGCATAGAAGTAATTTTCAAGCTAAAGCTGTTTGCAGCTGCATATGAAGTAGCGGGGGTGTAGACGTGTGGTCCGAGAGCTCGTGCTCACTCACACCTGTGTTGTGTTCAGCAGACGCTCCGTGTCGGACGGGAAGCGGAGGGCGTGAGGTGCGCAGGGGACGAGTAACAAGCATAGACTGTAAAAAATATGGACAAAGCGTCTGTTACGTCACCCATAGACTTTCTCAAGAACAGTTTTGAAGCCGTTTATGGGGGGTATGGGTGGCGCCATCTTGGAAAATCCTAACCCCGCCCACCTTCTGGACAATCCATATATGGGTAAAGGACGCAGCGCGCGTCTCTCAGCTCGCTCTGCTACTCCGGTTATCTCTGTATATTTTAGGCAACGAAATATGTTGTAAAACACCACACTAACTCTTTTCGTTTTCATTTAAAGAAATCTTAAACATTATAGCCACACAAATGTGGTTCAGGCAACGCATATTGATCATATTCACTGCACATAACGTTTGCCTATTTATAACAAAACAAAATATAAAACACAAACCTGCCTCTTTTCGTTTTAAATATAATATAAAAACATTAAACATTTTAATATGGTCCAGGCAATATGTGCATTTGTACTAAACAACAGATGTTGCAGTAAACAACATTACAGATCATCTTCGTTGTATTAAAATTTAACAATTCAGTCAAACATCAGCGCTCTAGTCTAACCATACAACGGTAAAGTTAAATACTTATAAAGTTATGAAACTTCCCCTCAGCCAAAACGATTGGCCAGGGAACAAATTATAGATTCACGAGCCCAAAGATCGCCCGTTAGATATACACAAGACAAATTATATCTCATATTTAACCACTACAGAGACGCCAGAGTCAGCGGCAAACGTCAGAACGACTAGCCGAGGAAAGGTTGTTCCAGGCGGGGTACATGAGCGCCGAGCGCCCGGTCATCGCTGGATCTCACAACTAGTGTTGCACGATGTACCGGTACTAGGAAGGTATCGCGATACCCTGCTATTAAAAACGATACGATATTAACTTTTATTAGTACCGGTACTTTAAGAGTGACAGTAAATAATAAGAGCAGTATTTCTTAATTTGCGTAGCTGTGTGACAGCAGGAGTCAGGACGTGTACATTCACTACTAAACAACGGAAGCAGAACAGTAAAATATATACGCGCAGCACTTGACAAAGAAACTTGCATGCATGAGAAAATAAAGCGCAGGACGTGCTCGCGCTGCTGGGCCTGACCTGAAGCGCGCGCACACGCCGCTCAGAAGGCATACGATCGCGACTTCAGTTCTCTTTCGCGGACTATTAGGTTTGAATAGTCAAAATGAAATGCACGTTCTGGCGAGTATTCGCGTAAACACAGTCGGGTATGTCTCTAGTGAACGTAAACCGTTTGTAAAAAGAAATCGTATATGTTCCAATGTATTGGATACGTGCAGGTCTTAAAGGGCCGGACCGGCAGCGTAATATTCTGTGTGATTAATGTTAATCCAACAACAAAGGAAAACAGACAGTCACCCAATGCTTGACTGAATAAATTTAATCTATTTATTAAGAATCAGTCTATAGTTAATTTATAGAGTGAAGACCTTATTGTTTCAGCTACAGAAGGTCTAAAGCTTTCAAAAAAGAAATTAAGCACTGTTTATTTTATTTGTCTCTTATAGTATTTGTCATATTGTTTGTAATTTGCTTTTTTGCTTATATTTAATTACAAAGATACAATTAAATTAAATATCTATATTATAATTATAAAATTACATTAAAAAATATTAAATGACTCGTAACATGAAATAAGATTTTGGTCATCCCAACCTGTTCAGAGTTGTGAAAGGTTTGTAAATGTTAGCATGATTGATAATAATGTGAATGTTGCAAACATCTTGGTAAGGATGTTCACACTGACATGTAATTATTATTATTATTTTTAATAAAGGGGAGGGAATGGTCATAAAGCAGGGCAGGATCAAACTGGTCATGTGAGTTTTTAGCTTTTTAAAATTAATTTATAAAACAATGATTAAGTTCTGTCATATTTTTCAATTACTTTCACTGTTTTAGTTTTTTTGCCGTGGTATAGATTCAGTATCGGTATCGAGGTATTTTGGTCTGGTATCGTATCGAAGTCAAAATTTTGGTATCGTGACAACACTACTCACAACTGGATAAAATTTTCATAAATCTTTAAATAAACCACAGATTTGAGCTTTAAACAACTACATTCTTGCCTGAAAAACTCTTAAAATTACATTTCATGATACAGAAACAGTATTATATTTCAACTGTGTAAAAAAATGGCGCTTCTCATGTTGTCATTCTCCTTGGCGCAGCCTATGCTCGTTATCAGCTGTCAATCAAAGTTAACCACGCCCTTATTTGTCATACATTTTATATCTAAATACGATCTAAACTAACGAGTTAGAAAAAAATTCACAGCCATCACAGTTGTCAGGCACTCGGAACCTATTGAAAAATACAATAAAAGTCCATGGGACCAACCTGTAAAAACATGAATTTATACTGTGAAAACGGACATTTTAACGTGGGGGCTATGGACATTTGCTCCCTTTTGGGACCTCCCTCTAGCGGATTTTCGATGTATCGCAGTTTTTCGCACTTCCGGGTAGGCTTCATTTTTCAGATTAGAATGTTGCCGCTTGGTAACAAGCCCTACTGACGGAAATCTGCACGCCATGGCCGTTGTGTGTTTGCGGTTTAACTGAGTTTTGATGGCTGTATGAGTGTGTGTGTGTGTGGCCTCTCACCAGGGTCGTGTCGCTCCTCTCAGATGTTCTGTGGTGAACCGGTGTTCAGTGTGACTGCTAAAGCCATTCAGATCTCTCGTGCATCACGTGACTCCGACTTACACACTCCAGTGTTTTAGCCATTATAGTGAAGCTGGGTAGCTCCGCCCACTGTCAAACATCATTGGTCCGGAATCTGCATAACTGAACATGAAACATGCTCTGATTGGCTGTGATTGTGCCGAGATGTGCAGCTCTTCCGAATCAGCCAAATATGATATGAGAGGTTGTTTCATTGAACCATATCACAATTATAAATTGTTTTATTAAATATGTTTCATTATATGTGTGTTTTTTGAAAGAAGTCTCTTGTGCGTCAGTTGTTTCAAAATAAATAATTAAAAATAAGCCATTACTCCAGTCTTCAGTGTCACATGATCCTTCAGGAATCATTCTAATATGATGATTTGATGCTCAAGAAACATTTATGATTATTATCAATGATGAAAACTGCTTCATATTCCACAGTTTGATAAAAAAACAAAACTTTTTTTTTTCTGGATTCTTTGAAAAAAAAAAAATATATTTTTTTTTTACCTCAAACGTTACTGTATATGGTAGTGTATCATGTTTTCCTCAAAAAATTAAGCAGCATAAACTTGATAATAGTAATATATTTGAGATACTGTACTCATTGAGCCGTCTCTGTTCAGTTCTTCTGAAACAGTGAGCGGTTAATATCGAGGACAGAGCCGTCCACAGGTGCAGGAGAAGGCCGAAGCGTTGGGTTGCTCGCCTCATATCTGCGTGTCTTTAATCTTCTGTGCGCCTGTGGAGCTGTTATTGATACTGAGTGTCAGAGGAAATAGAATCTGAGGCTTTTAATGTGTGTTTCATGTCCCTTTTTGATGAATCTGTTTATCGGCTCTGTAATGAACACCAGGTATGGTTGGTTAGTCAAATTATTGAGCATTATTAACCTTGGATGAAATTCACAAAGCACGGAAAAAACTGATGTAACATGCAAGAAAATTACAGCTGGGGATAAAAGGTTCGATAATGATTACGGCCTCAATACCACCCGTGTGAGCGGCCTGTGTGTGTGTGTGTGTGTGTTTAAGGCCTTTTACTGGCTTTTTAAAACGGGTCGGAGCGCTCAAATGTGAACTCAAGTGGTTTATGGATTCGCTTTTACTATTGTTCCAAGAGCAGAGATATTAAAGTTGCATGACGACTCTTTGCTCTGTCTCTCTCTTTAACAATGTCCGTGTTGGGATTAACGGCGCTCCCGCTCGGATTCACGGATACGGTTGCCGTGGGGACGGCGTGACCGTCGGCACAGTGAAAAATGACGCTGGGATTCAGCCGAGGCCACTTGGGGGTCGAAGCCGGAGTGTGTGAGGCAAGGGCATGGAGGGCATCGGGGGCAAGAGCAGCGGCGAGCGGCTGGTCAGCTGGAACCCTGTAATTACAAACCATACATTTCACTTTGGCCCGTGACAACATCTCCCCCAATCCCAAATGAAGATGGGGGTTATTAATGGTGTAAATTAAGGCTCCCTGCAGACTGACGGAAGCACCACACTCCTCGTTTTAACCCCAAATATATATATATATCTGTGTTTCAGCTCACCTGCTGCTCCCTGGCCCCGCCCCTTTTGATGCTCCACGACCATATATGGTCATTAGATCTGCCATTGGCCAGATAGACTGGTAGCTATATGTCGTCTACGGTAATATCGTAATTATTATGTTAACGATGTATAAGCTGAGATGATCGAGCCTGATTTGAAGGTCCAGGCTTTCTCTGAGTGATTTCTGTGCCGTTAAAATGCCTCAGAAAGTCAGGATTAGGGTTGGGTACCGAGACCCGGTTCCAATAGGGAACCGGTTCCGACGTAAACGGTAGTAACCAGACCGATAAAGAACGAAACTTTCGGTGCCTGATTTCGGTGCCTGACGTTTTTTACCGCCCCCTATAAAACATCTCGCGGCACGAATGATCCAATAACATCTCCAGTTAACCAGCAGAGCGAGCATTAATTTAGTTCGTTTGTTAAATAAGAGGCGATTTTGCGCTGAAATGCGTTTTTTAAATCAAGTGATCAAAGTGCTCGTTGCCGCTGCGATCAGTGGCGCGGATACAGTGTTTTCTCTTGTGGCTCGCGCACTGTCACTCGGACGCGCGCTTCGTTGCGGAGATCGATCTATTTATGAGGCGCCGTCTATATGATTATGTGCGCGGAGAGTTTGTGTGTGTGTGTGTGTGTGTGTGTGTGTGTGTGTGCTCGCGTCTCAGATGAGTATGCGCGGATATTTCCGCGCGTCTCGTGTGTGTAGAGTTTGCGTGTTTGTGCGTGAGCGACTTTAGATGTGATGTTGAGCATTTCATATTAGTTTGAGCATTCAGCAGTATACATGTATGACTACTTAGTAGGCCTATGTGTATGCAAGGGTTTCATATGTGCGTGAATGAAGTTTGATTTAAAGAGATACTCCACTTTAAAATGAAAATTCTGTCATCATATACTCACCCTCATGTTGTTTCAATTCTTTATGAATTTCTTTCTTCTGCTGAACAGAAAGGAAGATATTTAGAATAATATCAGTAACCAGACAGTTTCTGGTCTCATTTACTTACATAGTATTTTTTTTCCTACTAGCCTATGGAAGTCAATGAGACCAGAAACTGTCTGGTTACTGATATTATTCTAAATATATTCCTTTCTGTTCAGCAGAAGAAAGAAATTCATACAGGTTTGAAACAACATGAGGGTGAGTATATGATGACAGAATTTTCATTTTAAAGTGGAGTATCCCTTTAAGCCCTAGACGACGCCTATCTATTCATTCTGGTGAAATCACAAATTATAATGGACACAAAGTGTCCCTGCTTGATATACAACCACTGATGAGCATAATCGTAAAAAAAAAAAAAAAAACTACGAATGCGGATTAGAACCCAAAACCTCTGACACGCCTGACTAAAGTTCAAGTTCAGCTGCCAGTGTTCCTCTTCGGATAAGTCTAATATTTTAATGCCAACTGCAAATCTTGCATATCAAGTATGAAGTATATCAATATCAAGTATATTTATATGAGGCTATACTGTGTGTGTTAAATATTTCTGCTCAGTGTCAGATATTTCTCTGTTTTGTAAAAGTCATAATATGAGAAGACAAAATTTTGATGTTAACTCAAGTGTTATCGGCTACATCAGTAGCCTTTTAAACAGCACAATTTTTCATTTAATCAGAAATCAGAAAATCTTTTTCAGAAAATCACACACACACACACACACACACACACACACACACACACACACACACACACACACACACACACACACACACACACACACACACACACACACACACACACACACACACACACACACACACACACAGAGGTATTATTTTTTTGATAAAGTGTGTGCGGTTTAGTTTTGTTAAGTACCGTTTCAAGAACCGTTTAAGCACCGGAACCGTTTGAAAAATACCGAGTAGGTACTGGTATCGGATAAAACCCAACCGATACCCAACCCTAGTCAGGATATACACGACCAGATTTCCCTGAGGTCTGATTTACACATTTAACATTTTGAGTTACATTTTAGACACACTATTGTCTGTTTTTGCTTTATTTTGTTCAATCATTCACAGCAGAACTGTTTTGTGTCTCTGAGCGACACACAGCGGTGCTTTATTAATGAATGAACCCGCAAATCAGTTTAATGAATGATTCAATGACTGAACAAATCAGGTGTTTAAACGAGTTGTTTGAGTGATCTCAGCTCATTAAGACAGTGATGAGTTTAGAGTTTAGGCAGTTTAGATCATTTCTTGTAAATACCACTGTGGATGCTGGTATTGTGCAAAGATGGATTTTGGTGATACTGATTTCATTTTATTATTGTATCTGTCTCTTGATATTCCATTGAGTTTATTGATTAAATGTAAGAATTAGACATGAGATGATGCATACTTCTAATATATATATAATTTATTTTTTGTATATCACTTTGGTAATTTTGTTGCAATAGCTTACACACAGAACCGTTGAGCCCAGAATCGTTGAACTAAATTTACAAACAAAAAAAAGTAATAAAATTAGAACAAATAAACAAATTGGAATCGATAGCACACATAAATACACCAGAATAAAAAGCAAATGAAATAAATATGAATATGTTTTTCAGGCGAGTCAACAGTATTCATGTTAAACATCCTACAGAAAGTAAAGCAGTCACATGTAAAATAACACTGGATAGTCTTCATTGTAAGAATGAAATGCAGAACAATGCTTACAATCAAAGGTACAAAAGCTATCCAGTCAAGAGTGGCGAGTGATTTCTCTTTGTCTGTGGTTCTGTGATTAACATGACAGACGGGAATATTAGACCGCTGTCACTTTAAGAGCGAATGCACAGATCCAGTATACTGATACACAACATCTATTTGACCGTTTAAACGAGTGGATTTGGTACTGGCGAGCTGTTTGAGAAGCGGCTTTATGTGCGCGCCACTTGTAAAGCTCAGCGGTGTGAGTCTGAAACCTGCGGGAATGAGGAAAACTGTACAATACTCGCAACATTTCACAGTTTCACTCTCTTCTTTGTCTATTTCCAAAACATTACAGTGAATATTACTAGAGTTTTATGATTTAAGAGTAACTTTTTCTTTCAGTTGTATGACTTTACATAAATACATAATTGAAAGCATCAATTAAAGGCATTGCACATGCTATTACTTCACAATGCTTAACTTCAAAAAATAAATTATTATTATTTATTTAGATACAATAATGTCATCATTTTCCTTTATTACATTAAATGTTCAAATGTATTTATATATTTAAAAGCATACGACTCAAATTTAACAAGACAAGGCAACTTTAGTCACTCTAAATAAATAAATAAATATTGCACACATATCTATAGTATTATTTATTGAAATACATGGAACGTATTATATCACATTAATGTATTTTTTTCCTTTATTACATCAGTATTACTACAGTTGTTTGTTTGTTTGTTTATTTGTTTGTTACTGTCACATATGTGACCCTGAATCACGTCACCAGTCTCGAGTCGCACGGGTATATCTGTGGCAATAGCCAACAATACATTGTATGGGTCAAAATTATCCATTTTCCTTAAATGCCAAAAATCATTAGGATATTAAGTAAAGACCATGTTCCATGAAGATATTTTGTCAATTTCCTACCGTAAATGTATAAAACATGTATTTGAGTGAATGCAGTACAATCGCCAACATAAATTTACAACTTTAAAGGAGATTTTCTCAATGTTTCGATGTTTTGCACCCTCAGATTCCAGATTTACAATAGTTGCATCTCGACCAAATATTGTCCTATCATACCAAACCACACATCAATGGAAAGCGTATTTATTCAGCTTTCATACGATGTATAAATCTCAATTTCAAAAGTTGACCCATGTGGCTGGTTTTATGGTCCAGGGTCACAAATAATGTTGCAATGTAAATAAAAATCAATGTTATGTCAATTATTCCCTTTAAAGTCTAATAAAGCAGAAAAAGGCAGTGTAGGGCAGATTTCAGAGTGATGACAGAGAAAATCAACGAGATTCATGCCGGCGAATCCGAGCGTTAATCTGTCCGCTCCGTGTGTGTATCCTGGCGTGATTCCCATTCGCTCGCTCTGACGAGGAAGTGACCTGGAGAAGAACTCAGCAAAACAATAAAACCATCAAGTGACCCGCAGGTCATCTCGGGAACATCCCGTCTTCACAGCGTCCACACCACACGCTGACCCTCGCCTGAGCAAACAGCACTGAGGCTCAGATGCAGTGGTCATCTGACTAACCCTGATCTTAAAACAGCCGTCTTCTCACTGAAATGTCATGCTAATTCAGCTGACGAACAAGCGGAGTCATTATGTCCAAATTAATGTCAAGCCCCTCTTATTTTCCATAAATAATACATGGCGGGTCGCTGTTGTCGTTAAACATGTTCTAATTTGTTCTCCATTACAAAAAACAACAGCGTTGATTAATTCACACTTCAAGCTGAACAAGCGCCTCGATCTTCACAAGGTGACTGCGAGTCGCTCTTTTGATCAACGCTAATGCGAGACTTTTTCATTAACAAGACGATGAAAGCGCACCGCTGAAGTGTCATGTCTTGGATTTGCTGGTGAATGTGTGTTTTGTTGGTCTACTGGCAGGGAAAGCGCTTCTTGTTTGTGTTTTGGTGTGTGTTTCCCGGGAAGGAAGGCCTTGTGCGGATACACACGCGCGTTCTCCATTACTCCTAATAAGGTGTCATAAAATTGAATTCCATGCTTGGTTTGTCAGAGAGGAGGTCTTATCCTTCTCCAATTTTGAGTTTTAATGGGTAATACTCCTTAGCTCTCTCCTCACAATTAGGCCTCCTAGTTACCTTTTAATGAAAATCAGATTAAAACATAATCTAATTAAAGTTCATTTTAATCTGCGCTATCGTCCCGACTGTCTGTGGCTCAGAAACACGCCGGCACACTGTCAAAGCCGCTTCGTTTGCATAGAAGAGGAAGGCCAGACTATCAGGCAAGGGTTTTTACATATGTGTGTGTGTTGGGAAACTCGAATGAAGTGCGTTTCTGATCCCACTCTCGTTCCACGTCATATTCTGCTTCAAAATCAGAAGAAAAAAAGGATTTTTCCATGAAGAAAACAAAGCCTATTTTTAATACCACTAATTTTTTTTGCAATGCAATATTTGAGCACATTTCCACCCCCAAAATACTGTAAAGCTTCCACATTTTTCTACTTTTAATTAATTTTCTCAAGGATAATTATTATTAATTTGTCTTTACAGTAATGTATTTTTTTCTGTATTACAGTGAATATTACTAGTTTTATTAAGAGTAGCTTATTTTAGTTACTGTTGATGTTGCATTTGATTTGCATGATTTTACATAAATACATAATTAAAAGCATCAATTAAAGGCATCGAACATGCTATCACTCTGTGTTATTAAATCACAGTACTTAACTTAAAAAATATTATTATTTGTTTAGTTACAGTAATGTAATAATTTTCCTTTATTACATTAAATATTTATTTATTTATTTATTTTAAAGCATACAAATCAAATGTAACAAGACAAGGGCAACTCATGGGAGCTGAAAAATTAATATGCTTAAGCCACTCTAAATAAATAAATATTGCATCACATAATATTTATTGAAATACATGAAACATATATCACATTAATGTAAAAAGTTTCCTTTATTACATCAATATTAATACAATTGTTTGTTTGTTTATTTGTTTGTTACTGTCACAAATAATGTCAACATGGAAAAATCTGGTACTACACTGTAAACAATTATTAATCAATAAGTTATGACAACTTATGTTTTTATATTGCTTTTAACTCATCAAAATAAGTTAAGCAATTTTCATCATTTTCATTTTTTTTTTAAGTCAGTAAAATGTAGTTTAAGGAAAAATTTAAGGAAAGCAACTTTTTTTTTTTTACAGTGTGATAATGGTCCTAAAATAGGCTTTGTTGTCTTTATGCAAAAATGTTCCTTTTGATTTAGGGGCAAAATAGAAGCTAAAAATAAATAAATAAAATGCAGGTTTTATGAGGTTCGCCCTCCTTTCCCGCCTATAAAAATAAAAAGCAGTGCTACAATCATTGCAAGTGCTGGTCGGATCAGTCCTTTGGAAAGAACGGGGCTGTGAACTTCAGTGGGAAAAGTGAAGGTAAAAAACTCGGACATGCGTGCAAGTGCCACTCACAATCAGTGACAGCTGTCAGCCTTCATCATGTCCACTGATACCCATGATTCCCAGCACTGGCGTGGTTCAGCGAGCGACGGAGTCATGCCTCTCTGTCTGAGCCGTGTTGGCCTGTCAGGTCTTTTCTGAGCCATGACAGTGTAATATGTTTTACAAGCCGAATGGCCAAGGGTTATT
Organism: Scardinius erythrophthalmus; assembly: GCF_964197995.2. Lineage (NCBI taxonomy): Eukaryota > Metazoa > Chordata > Actinopteri > Cypriniformes > Leuciscidae > Scardinius > Scardinius erythrophthalmus. Next base: position 27,802,184 of record NC_138244.1, on the reverse strand, counting down.
TCACAGTCAGAGAGAGCGGCAGGCCAGCCAGTACACCAGCGCGTGTAGTCCACCTGCTGGCTGAAAACACACTTACACACTTACGTTTGCGTCGAGGGAAAACCGCAAAGGCCAATTTAGCTCTGTCGTTGAGTCTGTTTTACAGTAATAGGAGATTACAAGAAAAGAGAGCAAATCTGTATGCGTTTTCAGCCCCTTTGCTGTAATTAAACCCAGGATTTAATGAGCAAGTGTGGCCAGCAGAAAGAAGCACATGCGCCTGAGGATTATGGGTTAAAATAAGCCACTGAGCTCAAATGTCCTGCCGACAGGACAGCAGTTTCCTTCACCCTGGTGTTGTGGGACATCGCAGATTTAGAGGTTTGACCTTTGTGTCCTTCGTATGATGGCAAAACACACCGTTCGCCCCATCTGATATTCCTTCTTTAACTTGATTATTAATGTCGGACTTGCAAACCTGAGCCATTGTTATGAACTTGAGGCTTTTTCTCGCAGTATCTATTCTGAGACACATGTACCTTTATGACTGGTGCCCACTCCGGGCAATAAAGTGCTGATGCCAGCTTAAGAGAAACTTTAAACACACTTGGTGTAATCAAAGGCACAATGCAAAACGGCAGGTCAGCAAAACCAGCCAAAACAATACCCCAAGTCCCCCCTAAATATAACCTTTTTCAGTGAAGCAAATGTTTTGTGTTTCTGCCTTCCCGTACGGAGTATATTTAGATCATTGTTTCTACCTTTTGGGTTTGACTGACCCATTTAGAGTGGCGATTTTTGAAAATTAATTTGAGAAACTGATATGAGGAGTAATTTCTAAATGAGGCTGAAGTATCTCTGACGCTCTATGATGGAGCCTCTTATCACTCTAGCTTTGAAGTGCTTTAGGATCATGGGTTTGGCAAAAAGAAATACACATTATGGATTTTACATCTCCGTTTAGTCATTTATTCTTGCAAAAAAATCTGCTTTCTTAATCAGTATACAAGTACAAGCAAAAAGGTCCATTAATTTACTTAATGCACCAAAAATGTACCCTCTTTTCAGAGTTATGTATCCTTTGATTAAGTTTTCCTGTTTTAAACGTAAATAAAACATTGGCGAGGCTTATGCATAGAACAAAAGAATGACTTGCTAATAAAGTAAGAAAACCAAACTTAATTCAAGATATATTTTCTGATAGCAAGTCATTGTTTCACAATTTTATTTTCAAGTAATGTATCTTTTTAAAGATATTTCGATAAATACAGATTATTTTTTGCAGTGTAAATGTGCTTGCGATAGACATTCTGTCATTGGGGTGCCTCAAGGTCTTGTCCTGGGTCCGGTTTCATTTCATTATCATTACCAAAGCTATTGGAGTTTCTCTGCTTTGACTTAATCATTTTCATCACTTAAAAAGGGTCTTGATTGAGTATCTTAAAAAAGAGCCTTTGGCTTTCTGTCTGATGGAGAACGAATCCGAGATATGGGATTCCCGTCCACCCTCTGCTCGGGTTCATCCGCCGCAAATAACAGCAAGTTATCTGTCAAGTGACTTATCTCAATCATGTCATTTCTCTTCTCCCACAATCCCTTTTCCACCCACCCACGCCCTATCTGCAGGTTTCGAGACCGCCCGATCTTTCGCTCTTCACGGCGCCCATGTGATCTTAGCGTGCCGAAACCAAAGTCGTGCCATTAAAGCAGCAAGACTGATCACGGAGGAATGGGTGAGTAAAAACACGACACACACACACACACACACACACACACACACACACACACACACACACACACACACACACACACACATTCTTGACTACTGCATTGCGACGTCATCCCGTGTGACCTTTACATTTCATAAATCACATAGTCAGCGGCCTTCTAATGCATCCTAACTGAAGTCTATGTATGATATGGCACTGAGTGGTACTATGTATGATATGAAATATATGATCTGATCTGAATTGTTCTTCATTGGCAGCAACTCTTTCAATAGTGCTGCTTGTCGGTGGTGGACACTAACCAAGTATTTTTTACTTTGTTACTGTACTTGAGTACATTTTTATCGAGGATCTGTACTTTATCAGAGTATTGTTATTGTGGGAAATGTTATTTTTCACCCAGTTTGTCGCAGAGCATTCTGGGAGTTCATTCTTGCCTTGGATTTCATGCGTTTCGGTTTCAAACCGCAGTTCCTAACCCAGTGTAAGTCTGCTCTGTTCATAACCCAGTGTAAGTCTGCTCTGCCGCAGCGGATGCTATGGCGGACATTAGCGCCAACTACTGTCGTGGTGGAGCAATAATTTGCAGAAAATTTTGCTTAACAAGTTTAAGATTAAGTTAGTAACATTAGCGCCCTGTTGTTAAAGGATTAGTTCACTTCAGAATTAAAATGTATTGATAATTTACTCTCCCCCACGTCATCCAGAGATGTTCATGTCTTTCTTTCTTCAGTGGAAAAGAAATGAAGGTTTTTGAGGAAAACACTCCAGGATTTTTCTCCATATAATGGACTTCAATGGGGTCCAACGGGTCGAAGGTCCAGATGTGAGTTTCAGTGCAGCTTCAAAGTCTCGACACGATCCAGCTGAGGAATAAGAGTCTTATCTAGACAAACCATAAGCCATTTTATAACAAAAATAAACATTTATACTTTTAACCACAAATGCTCGTCTTGCACTAGCTGCGATGCGCCACACATCACGAAATCAGGTTGAAAGGTCACACATGTTCCGGTTTATAAATGTAGGATAGGGTGAAAAACTCCATCTCATTTTCTCCTCCAACTTCAAAATTGAAATCGTTGTTTTACCTTTTATTTAAATTTTTTTTTTTGTAAATGCCGTTTGACTAAATCTTTGCACGTTCGCGTTGTAAACACTTGGTCTGTACTTCCGCTTATGATTCCGCGTGACCTTTCAACATGACTTTTATTAATATGGAAATATAATAAATAAAAAAAATGAAATTATACTCTAAATAAGAAAACTAAAACTGCCAGCAAGTGGCTTTAAATGTCTTAATGAGTAAGTCATTGAGTAATTCATTGATTCACTGATTCATTCTTTCGATTTGTTCAAACGGCTGATTCATTCAGTAATGAAGTAAATGGCTCTCTTTATGAATGAGTCATTGAATCATTGTTTCACCCGACTGATTCGCTCAAAACGTGGATTCATTCAGAAATGAAACACCTCTGTGTTTCTCGAAGACACACAACACTGGTGCTCTGGCTTTATCGGTAATATTTTCGTTAGCAAAATTTACACAAAACACAATATTAACTTCTTATTCATTAAACTGTTGTAAATCAACATCACACTTGCACTCGTGCTGTTCGGAACAACAACAGCACTCGTGTGATTTTGCTTAACTATATCATATGATATAAATATGAGCCAAAACCCCATACAGGGGCATTTTTGCTCTGATATCTTTAATTTTAGGGGCATTATAACTGCATTACACAGGCTTCATCACACAGTGAGCTTTTGCTCTGCTTCAGGTTCCTCACCAGTCAACTATATGAGATGTAAGATGAGCTACGTAGGTCTTGGATGGGTGCGTTAAATGCATTATAATTTTAACACATTATTTTCCCCCATAACTAATTAATTGAATGCGTTAAATCGACAGCCTTTGTTAAAAGTGAATCACACTTTGGGCTTTATATCTAAAATTTCTGGTAAACATCTTTAATTTAGGTAAAAAAATGCTGTTCTTATAGAAGACATCTAAAAGCAAACTTAAAGATCCTCTAGCTTTCAACTCTCTCTCTTTTACGGTGTAATTCTTAATGAATATTCCTCTGGTCTTGACGTGGCGGGGATTTTGCCCGTGGCTCTTGCGCTCGCAGCCGATCTCTCTGATAGTCTCCATTATTAGCAGGAGGGGGGGGCGCGAGGGCCTCTGATAATTAACTTTGATTATTGCACTAATATTGTGGCGCTCTTGACACTCCCCCAGATTTATGAGTGTGAGAAAATAAACAAATGAAATGTAGGTGCTGGAGCAGAAAGAATAAGCTATTACGAGGTGCCGTAATTACAGCCATCCTGAGACTTGGAATTAGTTGATTAATTACAGGATGCCAATGGATTACAGGGGAATCTAAAGTGTTTTAAAGCAGTGGCGATATCTGATTGAACAAAGCCCTCCTCTCGACGGCAGATAAGTCCTCAGGCCCGACAGCTTCAAATCTGTCGGCGTGTTTTAATAAATGTAGAGGCATTTTACAAGCACTCCACAATACGCCAGCGGAGAAATCGGGACAATCCTTTAATAATCAGAGTTATTAAAGAACATTTAAATATTAAGGCAAATTACCTGGCACAAAAAAAAGAGTGAAAAAAAGCCAGACGATCTGATTAATGTTTACCGACACCTTGCTGGGAGTTTTAATTTTTCATTCTCTAACAATTACTGCAAAAACATCTGAAATTAATTCTCCAAATACGAGCCCTCACGACTTTTCCCTGTGAGAAACGAGGAAAGTAATACCAGATGATGGCTTGATCAAGTTAAGATTTTCATATTCTGATTAAAAAATATTGAATTTGATTTGACTCCTAAATCGCAGGTGCTGCAGATGAGTAATGGAAGGCATGATATCGGAATAAATCTCATCGACGGGAAATGCATACTTACACCTCAGGAATGATATTAATAGATCCGGGGAAGGACAGGACAAGGAAATTAATCGTTAAAATGATGAATGTACTCGCCGTGTCTTCCCACGCTCTTACGGCGGGGTTATTTTGATAAAGATGTATGTTTTGGGATCTACAGAATGAAGGGTCATGGCATCTACTTCCCAGGTCACCTGGAATGCCGTACAGGCTTCTGGAGCTTCAGTGAAGAAAAGTACTGTTGAAAATCCAGAGTCAAATCCTGCCAATACATCACATGCTGCACAATTAGGCTGTCAAAAAACCCACGAGTGAGTCTTGAGGCACGGGTCAAAAGCTACAGTGCTAAAGGATCAGAATATGGCTATTTTAGATACATCTGAAAACATTTTAAAGTGATAGTTCATCCAAAAATGAAAATTAGCCCATGATTTACTCACCCTCGAGTCATCCTAGGTGTATATGACATTCTTCTCTCAGACGAACACAATCAGAGTTATATTAAAAAAATGTCCTGGCTCTTCCAAGCTTTATAATGGCAGTGAATTGCCGTTTCTGTTTTGAAGTCCATAAAAGTGCATCTTTCCATCATAAAAGTGCATCTTTCCATCATAAAAGTGCATCTATCCATCTTAAAAGTGATCTTTCATCTTAAAAGTGCATTTAAGTGCATCTGTCCATCATAAAAGTGCATCTATCCATGATAAATCTATCCATCATAAAAGTGCATCTATCCATCATAAAAGTGCACCTATCCATGATAAAAGTGCATCTATTCATCATAAAAGTGCATCTATCCATCATAAAAGTGCATCTATCCATCATAAAAGTGCACCTATCCATGATAAAAGTGCATCTATTCATCATAAAAGTGCATCTATCCATCATAAAAGTGCATCTATCCATCATAAAGTGCATCTGTCCATCATAGAAGTGCATCTGTCCGTCATAAAAGTGCATCTATCCATGATAAAAGTGCATCTATTCATCATAAAAGTGCATCTATCCATCATAAAAGTGCATCTATCCATCATAAAGTGCATCTATCCATCATAAAGTGCATCTATCCATCATAAAAGTGCATCTATCCATGATAAAAGTGCATCTATTCATTATAAAAGTGCATCTATCCATCATAAAAGTGCATCTATCCATCATAAAGTGCATCTATCCATCATAAAAGTGCATCTATCCATGATAAAAGTGCATCTATTCATCATAAAAGTGCATCTATCCATCATAAAGTGCATCTGTCCATCATAAAAGTGCATCTATTCATCATAAAGTGCATCTGTCCATCATAAAAGTGCATCTGTCCATCATAAAAGTGTCTATCCATCATAAAAGTGCATCTGTCCATCATAAAAGTGCATTTAAATGCATCTATCCATGATAAATCTATCCATCATAAAAGTGCATCTATCCATGATAAAAGTCCTCCTGAAGTGAAGAAATGCACTTGTGTAAGAAAAATATCCATATTTAATACTTTATAAAATAAAATAACTAGCTTCCGACCAAACGACCATATGGATTCCACTTACGCCTAAAGCGCAACTTGGCCAGAAGCTAGTTATTGCTAGTTATTATTTTTATTATTTTTGGGTGAACTATCCCTTTCAGAGGGATTTCATTTAGTTTTTTAATCTCTTGCTGTAACTCAGTCCATCATTTAAATAAATAGACATCCATGCATTAAATATAATACTTTATATAAATGTTTGTGAATCTAGAATTCGCTTGCGACTATTAATTTATAATAGTCAATGCAAGTTTGTAGTCCTTTTGCTCTTTTTATTTACTGTTTCTGCAAGTGTTGTGACATCGTCCCCTTGTGAAACGCAGCTCTGTCTGCTGATGTCATTTCCTGCGCTGAAACATTGCTGATTGTCCTGAGAGAAACAATGGTTTATTTATAGAGGGTTGCTCTGCAGATCTCTCTGTTCGTGTGAACAAGCTTACTAATCACACCGTAAATGCCTTCATCTTTCCATCCTCAGTAATCAGAGCAGCAAAAAAAGCGTGGAGTCACGCTGAATCAGCACACACACACACACACACTCGTCTGCTTTAACCCCGCGGCCGGGAACCCATCCATCTCCGCTTCCCAGATCCTCGGGCTTATGCTGAGGGTCATCCAAGCATCGCTTGAAGGTCGAAGCGAGCTGTGAGGTCGGGGGGGAAGCGAGGGCCACTGTTCTCAGGCCTCGTCACCTCTGATTGTGGAGCGCTGTTGATAAAGACACATCTGTCAGAGGGAACTAACTGAGCTCAGTCCTGTACTTTCACATCTACATCTCTCTGAAATAATAAGCTTGTGTTTGTTCGTCAGCCAGTGTGAGTTTAGACTCTTACAACCGTGGACATTTAAGGAAGGGTGAGTGTTTATATTATGAGTGTGTTTTACAATAAGAAACACATTGGTGGTGTTTATGGGGTTGAGCGGGTGGGTTTTATAGTGCGCGATGGGCCACAGTAAAGACACAACAGAATTAAACCGCAGATGTGCACTGGAGCACAGAAAACAGCCCCGCTGGGCCCTGCAGTCCTGGGACTTAGTGTGTGCTTCTCATTCATTCATCAGGCGGCGTCTTCTGAAGCCAAGTTTAGTTAATGTGAAAACTACATTTAGATTTAGACAATTACCTTAAGTCCAAAATAATGAGTGGTTCTTGTTGCATGGAACTTGTTTTTCTATCTATTTATTTTTTCCTTTGCAATTTATAAAATGTCTTTTGAACACCATTAAAAACTTCTTTGAATTTATCTTAAGCGCAGTTCTTGAAAAATTAAGATTTTGTCAGATATTTTCTTAAAAACATATATACATTTTTTTCTTAAGAAAATTACTTTGGTGTTACACCTGATTATACGGCAGTTCTTGCCGAAGAATTGCTGGTCCACTCGAAACACCTCGAAGGCCGTATTTTTACAGTGCAGATTACCATAATGATCGCAATAAGCACACACAGTATTTCTGTCACGACTGGCTTGACTTGTCTCGATTTGCACTCTCTCTATAGTGAATTATCCTGTGATTGGGCGCTTTCAAACATTATGTGCTGAATGCTGCCTTATTTAGAATTATGTCGTAATTATAAGATTAAAGATGCCTATTTGACTCGTCACAATTCAGGAAGTCAAATCTTTCTTAAGTTTTGTCTTTAGAAAAATCTTAAGAAATGTTTTGGGGATACAAATTATTTTTTAACTTTTCTGCAGTTAGAAAAGAAGAAGAACACATCACTTTTCATTCTTAAAGGAGTAGTTCACTTTAAAATGAAAATTAGCCCATGATTTTCAAGCCATCCTAGGTTTATGACCTCCTTCTTTCAGACGAATACAATCAGAGTTATATTAATAAATATCCTGGCTCTTGCAAGCTTAATAATGGCAGTGAATTGCAACCAACAGATTGGAGCTCAAAAAAGTGCATCTGTCCATCATAAACGAACTCCACGCGGCTCTGGGGGGATAATAAATGCCTTCTGAAGCAAAATTATGAGTTTGTATTAGAAAAATATTCATATTTAACACGTTACAAAGTAAAATTCTAGCTTCTGGCCAAATGAACATACGCAGTCTCTACTTACGCCTAAAGCACAACATGTGACCTCAGAAGTAGCGTAGATCATGGCGTAGCGTAAATATCAGCAGTGCGTCGCATTACTCGCAAAAGTTGCGCTTTATATTTTAGTCGAATCTGTATGTTCGTTTGGCCGGAAGCTAGTTATTTTACTTTATAAAGTTTTAAATATGAAAACCCCTAGTTTAGGGTGACCATATTTTAGTTTTCAGAAAACAGGACGGGGGCGTGGTTGATGGGCGGGGTGTGATTTTTGGGGGGCGTGGTTAAGGGTAGGGGCGTGGTTTGGGCGAGAATGCATCAAAAATACTTGACAAATGCATTCACAACCTTGCAACTATGTTATTGTACTTTAATACATAAAGTAATACATCCTTTCCATTCAATGTTTGACCCGCAACAATAGAATACAAAAAAAATAAAAATAAAATTAGCTTTAACACCTTTTACATGACACTATTTCTTTTCATGGCCATAGGTTAAAAATCTACTACTACTAAAAAAAAAAAAAAAAATCTTCTACACCATTTCAGTAAAAAAACAATTTCAATCCTTCTGATGTTCTTTAGCCTATACTTTCTTTATGTGGGCTTCTAGGTCGCCAGCACCTTGACAGCTTTGCAGTTCATGCATTCTGCTTTACACGGCCGAAACCGAAACGAAAACACGGGAATCGTGTCACGCTGCTAAAATTCTGTGAAGGTAAAGTCCGCCTACTTTGATTTGATTGGTCATTTCAAATATTCAGACATTGACAAGCAGTGACAGACCAATGAGGCTGCGATGAACAGATACACACACACACAGGCCTCTGTATTCTGACGTGCTCTGCTTGACGCTGCGGATTGAAGAACGCGCTGATTATAACAAGAGGGGGTGAAGCCAAAGCCAGTTTCATATGTTTTGTGTGCAAAGGCAATCGTGTATTTAAAGTACACGCTTAATGGCCCAATGAAAAATAATGAAAACCAGGACATTTTCATCACTTTTTAAAAAACAGACAGGACGTGAAAACAGGACATGTCCTGGGAAAACAGGATGTTTGGTCACCCTACCCTAGTTAGTTTTATTGTTAGATTTTTTTTTCCTTTTACCTTAAAGGGTTAGTTCACTCAAAAATTACAATTCTGTCATCATTTTCTCACCCTGTTGGTCCAAACCTGTAAGACTGTTCATCTTCAAAACACAAATAATTCTCATGTTACGCAGCACGTTTGAGCTTCAGCGAGAGCCAATGAGGTTCATTCTCGTGAGTCTAGCAAGAGCTCCTGTTTATGGTCACTGAACAATGTTTATATGTGAATAACAGCCTCTTCAGAACATTTGGAAAACCTCTCAATTCATATGGATTCGTTTTACGATCACTTTATGAACTTTTTGCGACAAATTGGTAGTTGTGTGGACACTCAATGGAGGGACAGAAAGCTAAAAATATGACATAAAATATCTTCATTTGTGCTTCAAAGATGAATGAAAGACTTATGGGTTTGAAACGACATGAGGGTGAGTAAATTGACTTTATTCATTTTTGGGTGAACTAACCTTTCAAAACATAGTGATTTTGCTTTAAATCGACATATCGATGGCTAATGATAAAAGTAGTATTAGCATATAGTAGAGCACTTGACAATGTTGTGCCCATGCTTAATTTTCTTGATTGTCTATACAATTCTGCTGATCTTTGATTCATGACCTCGGGAGGGATGTTTAATAGAGCCCCTGGAGGGATTGTTTTCAGATCAAGGCCTGTCTAATGTCCAGCAGAATAACTTAAACATTTTTTTCCCATTTAAGAGCATTAGCCAGTAGCCACACTTTTTTTTTCTCCTTGTGTCAAAATGGTAATGAGGTACTTTGTAATCATGTTAATTGCCGACCTAGCTTCGTGTTAGCATGTGTTCATTGTTTCCGTGAAACAGTATTTACAATCAAGATGAAAATTAACACGCTGCGTGTGGGTTGAAGAAGCGTTGTGTTGTTAGGGTGAGCTCTGGAACCAATTAGGCCAGGCCCTCCTCTCCACTGAGGGTTGATGGGAGGAAAGCTCAACCTTGTAATGCCTAAAAAGCGAATTAACATTGTGGCGGATAGACAGGTCTTTGTAATTAGATAACTGACCGTGTTTAGACTTCATGGTCTTCGGGCGTTGTTTAGTAAATGCAGTCCACTCCTGTCATGTTGGGCTCTTTATTTAGCACTAGCACAAGAGTTGGGGGGCAACTAACTAAAGTAATTATTCTACTAACTCGACTACGTTTTTAAATCAAATGTTTTCCCTCATTTATAGCATTTGTTTTAGTGAATCTGTTCACTAAACGGTTCATGTAAATGACCCCTTTTCCCGGAAAAAAAATCTAAATATTGTAAGTATCAAATTATTTTGTTTAGTAGTTGCTGTTAAGCACTATGATTTTGATCTAGTTATATAAATTAAGATGTTTTCTAGTGTTAGTGAGTAAATGTTGCTGTTTGAGCATGAAAAAGCTCTGGGAAGCTTATATCTATATCAGAGTCAGTGTTTCTGAACTCCCTGAAACGCCTCCATTGTAGTCTTAAAGTTTCTTCCGGGAACGAACACGTCACAATATTCCTCATTTAAATAATTCATACGCAGAATAAAGGGGCGGGGCCTGATTGAGTTAGTTAGTAGTGTGTTGAACTGGTGGTTATGGTAAGAGGCGGGACATTTCCCAAACACACTCGAAGTGCTTGACCAATCACAACACACTGATCCAGCCGACCAATCAGAGCACAGTGTGCTTTTCAGAAGGAGGGGCTTCATAGAGACAGGAAGTAAACAGAGCGTTACTGACAGACTGGGAAGAGAGGAGCCGCAACAATGGAGAATATGAGGAAATAATCAACATTCAAGCAGGAAAACATGTTCTAGTAGAGCCTGAAACAACATCAAGAGTTTGTGAGGGCATAATATAGGGTTTTTATAGAACTGTGATTGAATTGCTGTAGATTGACGAGTAGGCGGTCCGTCTCGACTGCAGTAAATAATTAACTGTATCTGGTGGCTGATCACTTTATGTTGAACTCATTAATGGTTGCTGTCACTCATGTTGTATGAAATTGCCAGCTATTATTGAAAAATGATGTGCAGTCATTGATGCCCAGATCGTTATCGGTCTGAACATCCTCCTTTTAAAGTCGTTTTCATGAAATGAAAATGTACCCTTTATTTTTTCTGTTAGCATTATTGATTTTATTGTGAACGATCTATCCATGCATGTTTCGTTTGGTTTTCACCTCGTAGTTTTTATTTTTAAAGTGTCATAACTTTATCATCCAGTGAAATGACAGAGTTCTCTCTGGTGACAAATGCCGTACTTCTCCAATCAATGAGTCCGCTTAAACCCGCCCCTTTCTTATGATTGACAGCAGAGCTCGCATTCAGAACTGACACCATCCAATCAACACCGACTGATGGAAATAAGCCCCGCCCAAAATGTTTTTCTTTTTCCGATAATGTACATCACAGTACAAAAGTAAAGCATCTGTTGTGACTTCAGTTTCATCGCGATTTAAAAGGTTAAAGTTGTCACACTACAGTAGACGAGATACTCGCTTTTGCTGCATTTACTGGGGAAAATCTATTAAAAAGCTTCAATGTAATTAGTGAAGCTAATTAGATTTTCAAAAGTGTTGCTTGACTGTAGTTTAAGTAAATCTATAAGAAGCTTGGGAAACTACAAACACTGCCGTAAACCATATATCTATATTTGAGGCGCAGGAGAAAAAAAAAAACACTTGAAAAAAATACATAAATCAGTATTTAATCTGTTTTTTGGGTGAAGAATCAAGGAAAGTAAATATCATGGCTTTGAAGTGATTAAACCTGAAAACAACATGCAGAAAACAGATGGACCAAAAATAAAGAGTATTTGTATCAGCAGAATGAGCTGCACAAAGACTGAGGCTAATTATGTTTACTTTGTGTTTCCAAGTTATTTGCGAGATCTTGTAGTTTAGTCTTTTAGTCTTTCGTTTAACCTTTGATGATGTAACGCGAGTCTCCTGATCTCAGATATTGAGCAGAATATAATTGAGGTCAAACTCATGCACCTCGCTTAAGTGGAACGTGCAAAACAACAGCAGCTAATCCTCGGCAAGAGGAGGATCACCCGAGCGGGATCATGCACTTGTGTTTTTCTAAGCCTATTTTTTCCTGGACCTGCTCGAGACGAGAGCGTGTTCGTTTCGGAGAGCCCGGGAGCGTGTGTATGTGAACGTCCGTGTCATGTTGATGTGCGGGTTCGGGACGCTGGCCTTGATCACGGGTGAAGGCTGGCGGATTTAAAGAGGACCTGACGTGTCTGTAATGCTGACCTGGAGTATTGCTGGGCGCCCTGGGGCCGGAAGGGCACACTGCTCTCTCGAGAAGGGCTCCTTGAACCTGTTGTGTGTGCCAGTGCTCCTGCTTTTGGGAGAATACAGGAGATCCGAATATGAAATATACTTTATTGTCCCTGATAGGGAAATTTGCAATGGACTCCATAGCCAGCATTTCGCCAAAACCTGATACATTAAAAAATTACAAACAATATTCATACACATCATACACATAAAAAATAAATAGACTTTACTAATTCATGTTCACTTTACTAATGAACCGGTTGTGTTTGTAACGGAGAGTTCTGTCCCTTCTCCCAGATGGGAAGAGTTCATAAGAGCGGTGCTTAAAATCCTTTTAGCCTCATTTAGTGTGCATTGATCATACAGAGGATAGCCTTTCAGTCCAAACATTTTCATCGAAGTTCGAACAACATATAGTATCTTTGATTTTGATTTTACAGAAGGATCACCGTACCAAGTGGACAGACCATATCTAATCACACTTTCTAGTACAGACTGATAAAAAAAGGAGCATCATTTTCCTATCAACTCCATAAAACCTATAGATATAGTATATACTGGCAGTCAGAAGTTTGAAATAATTATGAATTTTTAAAGATTTTTTTAAAGGAAGTCTCTTCTGCTCACCGATACTGCATTTATTTGATCAAAAATACTGTAAAGACCGTAACATATTATTACAGTTTAAAACAGATGTTTTCTGTGTGAATATATAGTAAAGAATTTATTTCTGTGATCAAAGCTGAATTATCAGCATCATTACTCCAGTCTTCAGTGTCACATGATCCTTCAGAAATCATCATATCATGATTCGATAGTGTGTGTGTGTGTATGTGTTTGTCTACAGATTCACTCACACTCTTGATCCACACAATTATTACATTGTTTAAATTAATACCTATTTCGCTAACTTTGATTTTGTAAATGTACATTTCTGAAATACATAACTTAGACAGTTTCCTCTGATAACAGATCACTGTAAATTGTAATGTGGACTCGTACACTTTATGTAAAGCTGCTTTGAAACGATGTGTATTGTAAAAAACGTTATACAAATAAACGTGAATTGAATTTAATTGAATTTGAGGATCAAGAAACATTTATGATCATTATCAATGATGAAAACAGTTGTGCTGCTTCATATTTTAATTTTTTTGGTGGAAAACGTGATACATTTCCTTTAAAAGTTTGGGGTAAGATAGATTTAAATAAATAAATACTTTTATTCAACAAGGACGCATTAAATTGATCAAAAGTGACTGTAAAGACATTTTTAATGTTGCAAACCCTAGTGAAGAATAAATATATGTGTATTTGAAATGCGTTTATTTTATGGCAAGTATACTACAAACATGTTTACATATTTATGTACTTAATATAAATACCCTGCAACTCTAAATTGTTATACTTAAAGTCTGCTAAATTGGAATAACTAATTTTGTACTTAATGCACTTTATCCAGAAATAGTGCTGAAGTTCACCTAAAGATAAACTTAAGTATATGCTATTGTGCTAAGTGGAACTATTGCAAGAATACTTTAGGTACAATTTAACTTTCTTGCATTTAAAGACTGAAATTATAGATCATACTATCCTTAGTGATATTAAACACATTTAGGCTTAATATAAAAAAATGTACATTGTGCAATAAAGAACACTCCAAATAAATTTTAATTATAATATGTATATCAGTAAGTCTCAAGCGATATGTCAGTAAATATGTTAATGAATTTGTAGAATACTTGGTATGAAATAAATGTATTTTAAATACATTTTAGTATAGTTTTTTTTCCACTGGGGAAAATATTCATAAATATGTTCTTTTTCACTTTATCTAATCATCAAGGAATCATGAAAAACATTTATCACAGTTTTCACCAAAACATTGAGCAGCAAAAACTGTTTTCAACATTGATAACCTTTATTTCTTTCCTTTTTTATAATTGAGCACCAATATAATTGATAATAACCTTTTTTCAGCAAATCAGCATATTAGAATGGTTTCTGAAGAAATTATGCTGAAAAATCAGCTTTGATTACAGGAATAAATTAAGTTTTACAATATATTCACAGTTATTTTGGTACCGCAACACTTAATGTCGATGGTCCACTTTAGACGTTCTACTATTTTAATGTAGTTGCAAAGTTGGTCACTTTAGATTAGGGTCCATTTCTCACTATTAAATAACTATTACCTTAGATCTTTGCCTCATAAACTCATAATTTCTGCTTATTAATAGTTAGTAAGGTAGTTGTTAAGTTTAGGTATTGGTATAAAGGCATGTAGAATATGATCACGCAGAAAAAGGCATTAATATGTGCTTTATAAGCACTAATAAACAGCCAATATCCTAGTAATCTGCATGCTAATAAGCAACTCATTAAAGGAGTAGTTCACTTTAAAATGAAAATTCTGTCATCATATACTCACCCTCATGTTGTTTCAAACCTGTATGAATTTCTTTCTTCTGCTGAACAGAAAGGAAGATATTTAGAAGAATGTCAGTAACCAGACAGTTTCTGGTCTCATTGACTTCCATAGTAGGAAAAAAATATACTATGGAAGTCAATGGGACCAGAAACTGTCTGGTTACTGACATTCTTCTAAATATCTTCCTTTCTGTTCAGCAGAAGAAAGAAATTCATACAGGTTTGAAACAACATGAGGGTGAGTATATGATGACAGAATTGTCATTTTAAAGTGAACTATTCCTTTAAGAGTGAGAATTGGACCCTAAAGTGTTACCCAAAGTTACTTATAGTTAGTGAGATGACTAAAGTTGAACCATCATCCTTTGTTAACATGTTTTGTGTTTGATGAAGAGCTGTTTCCACAATCTAGTCACAGACTGTGTTGTGTGTTGCGGACAGAATAAGCTTCAGCTTCAGTACTAGAGTCAGTGTGCACTATAGACTCAGTGTGCACTATAGAGTCAGTGTGCACTATAATAGAGTCAGTGTGGACTATAGAGTCAGTGTGGACTATAGAGTCAGTGTGCACTATAGACTGAGTGTGCACTAGAGTCAGTGTGCACTAGAGTCAGTGTGGACTATAGAGTCAGTGTGGACTATAGAGTCAGTGTGCACTATAGACTCAGTGTGCACTATAGACTCAGTGTGCACTATAATAGAGTCAGTGTGGACTATAGAGTCAGTGTGGACTATAGACTCAGTGTGCACTATAGAGTCAGTGTGCACTATAGACTCAGTGTGCACTATAGACTCAGTGTGCACTATAATAGAGTCAGTGTGGACTATAGAGTCAGTGTGGACTATAGACTCAGTGTGCACTATAGAGTCAGTGTATACTATAGACTCAGTGTGCACTATAGACTCAGTGTGCACTATAGACTCAGTGTGCACTATAATAGAGTCAGTGTGGACTATAGAGTCAGTGTGGACTATAGAGTCAGTGTGCACTAGAGTCAGTGTGCACTAGAGTCAGTGTGCACTGTAGAGTCAGTGTGCACTAGAGTCAGTATGCACTAGAGTCAGTGTGCACTATAGACAGTGTGCACTATAGAGTCAGTGTGCACGATAGAGTCAGTATGCACTAGAGTCAGTATGCACTAGAGTCAGTGTGCACGATAGAGTCAGTGTGCACTAGAGTCAGTGAATGCAGTGCTGTCGTCCTCTTCTAATGACTGCCAGTGGATGAAGGTTAAAGAGTTCACTGCTTTTTACCTTGCTTTATTAACTTGCTGCTAAACCCTTCATCTGTTAGGTGCCAATGGGATTAATTAAAAGAGTTAGGCAAATAATTACCATGAAAAGTTCATATTACTCAATTAAATGACGTGCCCTCTTTATTTAATTAGAAATACAACGTTGAATGGATCTAGAGCACTGAATCAAGACTGATTCAATGTCTCAATACATTTATCCTAAAGCTGCTCTTCAGCCATGAAACATGGTGGCAAGTTTGATATGTATAGTATATATGTAAAAAATATTTTTTTTTACATATATTTGATGTATTTACATAAATTATATACATATTACATATGATGTATATTTAGTTACAATTTCTGGTATTCAATCTATTGTATTGCAATAATTGTTATTTAAAAAAAAAAAATATATGTAATTTCATTATATAGTTGTGAATCAGTAGCCTTTTAGCCATGGTTAGGGTGACCAAACGTCCTGTTTTCCCAGGACATGTCCTGGCCGTCCTGTCTGTTTTTTAAAAAGTGATGAAAATGTCCTGGTTTTCATTATTTTTCATTGGGCCATTAAAGGGTTACTTCAGGATTTAGCATTAAGCTTTGTATTAGTAGAAAACCTGTAGTATTTTCGAATTACCATGCTTTCCCCCCTCATATCCCCCTGAGAGGAGAGATTTATGTATTTTTTGTCTGGAAAAAATCCTCCAATGACGCAAAAATCGTCATTTTGCGTCATCGGAGGATTTTCTGTCCAGAGGCTAAAGACTACAGCCAGTAGATGGCGTTGTTCCGCATGTTTTCAGCCCGCCCATAGAGGGTGGGATCTCACTCACAGAATGTACACAGTATCAGCCGTCTTTCTTTGGAATCTAAGCTAGCACTAGCAGGCTCTTGTTCTGTGGAGAAAGCTGAATAATAGGAGAAAGCTGAGTAAGTAGGGGTTACCATCTTCCTTTTCCCGGACTTGTCCGGCGGGCGAGACTGTTAAAAATGTCCGGGATTCGGCTTTTGCGTTCTGCGGTCGCCATTCATTGTTTACATGCACACCTCTCGTTTCAATCTAACTGAATTAATTCCGATCGGTGAATCTGACTGTAGTGTTTACATGAACGCTAAACAAGTGATTGGTTGGTTGATGTGCGTTTTAACATTGCTAAGAAAATTCCCGCTCCTCCGTGAGATATGCGAGACCCGGCGCGTCTCAGTAATGAAGCCACCGGCCTCGCGCCGTTCTCCCGCGGCCGTCAGCCTCGTCCTGCTCGCCACAGTAAACATGATGAATGGCGACTGTAGAACGCAAAAGCCGAATCCCGGACATTTTGGGTCTCTAAATCCCTGGCAAACTCATCACTTACTTAGGCTAGCCTTGTTGTTTTCAACTGTGCTCTCTAACCGGTAGGCGTGGCCTCCTAAGGCAGCGAAGCAAGTGCATTCTGGGAGTTGTTGTCTTTCATCCACATAAGCCAAAAATACATTTTCTGGCTTTTCTCAGTCTAGAAAGCTCCAAATTCAAAAATTTCTCCACATTTCTTCTACTTAAATGACCTATTTTAAATACACATTCATCTTCCCAGAGGTGAAGTATCCCTTTAAGAGTGTACTTTAAATACACGCTTGCCTTTGCACACAAAACAAACAAACACGTCAGAATACAGAGGCCTGTGTGTGTGTGTGTGTGTTCATCGCAGCCTCATTGTCATTGGTCTGTCACCATACCTGTCGGATGGCTAAATAGACATTAATTGCCCAGATATTAACATAAATAAATACATACTATTCAATTAAAATAAACATAAATATGACTTATTCATGTTTCTTTATTTATTTTTATCGATTGCAACAATTAACTACATTAATTAATCACGATTAATTGCCATTAAAAAAACTTACTTTTTAACATATTTTATAATGTAATAATTTCACAAATAATCTCCAAATTAAGGTAGAAAAACATAAAACAGTATATTTTAAATATTTGTCTAACAGGTAGGAAAAATATACAGAAATTGAAGTTATCAAACAGTTTGCACTGCATACAATTTAAATTGTACATAGATTAATCCTTATTAAAGTAAAAAAAGATTTTTAGTCAAGAGCAGTGAGTGTTTTTCTCTGTTACCTTTGTTCTTTGGTTAACTTTACTGACAGAAAGCTTTATTGGTTCCCTTTCGAACGGTCACTTCGTATTGCGTAGCTATACGCATTGGGGAAACTCCTTTTCCTCGATTTACTGAAGCTTTTATGTAAAACGCATTTGCAGCTGCACAGCTAGCACACTGAGCGTCTGGCTCGCTCATAGGCTGTGCTGCAGCAACTGCTTAAACCAATGGCGCGGGCGCCTCTGACAGGCTACCAATGAGCATCATTGCACGTCAGAGCTCCCAAAGGGGGCGTGGCCTTAGTCTATATCAGAGCCCCGAATTCGCCATTATATCAGATATCACTCCTTCAGTGACAACTTCATGTCTCTGACTGTTTTACTGAGCTTCGCCGTTTGAACAAGCCCTTCAGCCTGAGCGAGCATCTATTCAGCGGACTACGCCCTTTCTGCCGTTTTCCCCTGACGCCGTCTCACCTGTGGCTATCCGGCGACGACGACGATACATATCCTTTTACTAGCAATTAATGTTTCTAATATGCCTGGTTCATCTTGTGCCACGTGCGGAGGTAAGCTGCACGAGGCTGATGGACACGCGAGCTGCATTTCTTGCCTGGGAGTTCTCCACGCAAAATGCACTCTCTGCCGGCGGATGTGTGCCACGTGCGGATGCATCTGCATGAGGCTTATTACATCATGCGCTCGCGGCTAGCTCTCCTTTTGGACGGCAAACTGCCTCTTGCGCTCCCCCCGTTTTTTCCCTCGTCGAGCCTCGACGGAAGAAGCGCGTGGGTAGATGTTCGAGCGGCTAGCTCTCTTTACGACACAAGAGAGCTACCCCGCCCTTGGTTTTGCACGTCACACACAGAAGCGCGTTTTCTCTGAAAATGCTCTCATGCGCTTGCCCGCTTCCTTCCCTCATTGAGCAGCGACGGAAGAAGCGCGCGGTCAGATGTGCGGATCGGCTTATTACGTCATGCGCTCGCGGCTAGCTCTCCTTTGGGACGGCAAACCGCCTCTCGCGCTCCCCCTCGTTTCTTCCCTCGTCGAGCCTCGACGGAAGAAGCGCGTGGGTAGATGTTTCGAGCGGCTAGCTCTCTTTACGACACAAGAGAGCTACCCCGCCCTCTGTTTTGCATGTCACACAGAAGCGCGTTTTCTCTGAAAATGCTCTCTCGTGCAGCAGCAACGGAAGAAGCGCGCGGTCAGATGTGCACGCGGCTATCTCTCTTTACGACACGAGAGCTACCGCTCCCTTACATTCTGTTCATCACGCAGAACCTTCTCCGTGATTCAGACACAACAGCGCGTTTTCATGCCTGGAATCAACCACGCTGAAACCGTTCTCTCTCACTGCAAGAACAAGCTGCCATTCTAAGTATTATAAGAGTTTTTCTCTGTCAATCCCCCTCTGTCAGTGGTGGATTCTGAGACTCTCGCGCCTCTCGGCTGGACTAAATCTTTTCACCAAAGCGAACGAGTTCACGTCGGCTCCGCCCCCGCGTGACTCACCCTCGTTGGCAACGTCCGGGACAGGGGTTGGTCGGGCTCAACGTTGACCCCGCCCCCATCTAAACCCAGCAGGAGTGCAATTAGAAGGAGAATGGCTAGCTAGTCATGTTGAATCACGATTCTAACAAAGCTATAACTGCAGTCTAGGGGAAACCGTGCACTGCTGCAAACTATCGCTGTTCTCACAGCAGCTCAAACAGAGTGAGAAATAAATGTTCCCCCACAGCCCCCGCTCACAGGTAGCTGGGAACGTTCTCAAATCAGTCATTAGGCCCGTTACAAGCGTGCCACTCATGCCGCACACTATTACTGCAGTCAGCGTGCCCGCTATGAAGCGTGCGCCGCCACAGATAGTCACTGCTCAAAATCCCATGACACTTCTCACAGCTCCCTGTCTAATTCAGGTGGCTGGAGATTTTATTATTGTCAACAGGCCCACTGCACTGCGTGCGCCTCTACAAACAAACGCCTTTTCACGGCGACCCACGTAATGCACAAAAAGAGTATGTTTCACAATCACAACACACGGGTTCACGGTCCCCCTTCGCTAGGCGGCCCCCTCCCAGTTGTTACACTGACTTTTCCCCAGACAAAAGCCTGTACAGTCAGTCCAACACTCAGTATGTGCACAAATCACAATGTAAGGGTATCAGGTCCCCCTGTGTTAGGCGGCCCATCCCAAACTGTGTATCAAACCCTAGCCACACGGGCATGGGCCTGGCAAGCCATCCCCGATGTGTTGAGTTGGGTCATAAACATTATAAAACGAGGCTACTCGCTCCAATTCGCTCACAGACCCCCAAAGTTTCAGGCGGTTGTCGAGTCTTCAGTGAGAAGCAACGTGGGTCACGTGCTTCGCGCCGAAGTACAGAATTTGTTAGCAAAAGGGGCGATAAAATTAATCCCCCCCTCGCAAACACACTCGGGGTTCTACAGCCGTTATTTTCTAATTCTGAAAAAAGACGGCGGTCTCAGACCCATACTAGATTTGAGACATTTGAACAAAGCTCTCATGAGACGGCCTTTCAAAATGTTGACTATCAAACACATCCTAGCGCAAATTCGCCCGGGGGACTGGTTTGTAACAATGGATCTGAAAGACGCATACTTTCATATTCAGATAGACCCTCATCACAGGCCATTCTTGAGATTCGCCTTCGAGGGTCAAGCTTATCAGTACACGGTTCTGCCTTTAGGCCTGTCCCTAGCACCCCGTACATTCACGAAGTGCATGGATGAGACATCAGGGAGTGCGCGTGTTGAACTATCTCGACGACTGGCTGGTGCTAGCGCAATCGAGAGCAGAGCTAATAGCTCACAGGGATTTGATTCTTGGCCATTTGAAATGCCTGGGTCTCACAATCAATGTCACCAAGAGCAAACTGACACCCAGCCAGACAGTAGTTTTTCTGGGCACAGTTTTAGACTCAGTGGAGATGACAGCGCGGCTCACACGAGAGCGCGCTCTCAGTACAGACGCTAGCAGCCTCGTTCAGAGCGCACGCCCCTGAGAAAATTTCAGAAACTTCTCAGTCTCATGGCAGCAGCATCGTCAGTACTCTGTATGGGATTCCTACGCATGCGCCCGCTGCAGCACTGGCTGAAATGCCGTGTGCCAACCCATGCATGGCAGTCCGGCAGCCTGCGCATCATGGTGAATCACGGTTGTTTAAGAGCCCTGATTCCCTGGTGAGCTCAGGACTGGTACCTCAAGGGTGTGACCATGGGAGTAGTTTCCAGAAGGAAAGTGGTGTTTACAGACGCATCCAACCTAGGTTGGGGTGCTCTGCACGAGGGCAAGCCTGTCTCCGGCCTCTGGTCGAGCACGGAGCAGAGCTTACACATCAACTGTCTGGAAATGAAAGTGGTTGGTTTGGCCCTGAAAGCGTTACTAACAAACCTAAAAGGCCACCATGTTCTGGTCCGCATGGACAACATGTCAGTGGTGGCCTATATAAATCGCCAAGGTGGCATCAGGTCAGGCAGCCTGTATGCCCTGGCGAGAGACCTCCTTATATGGGCACAGAACAATCTGTGCTCTTTGAGAGCAATGCATATCCCGGGCGTTCAGAATCTGGGCGCGGATATGCTCTCACGGGGCAACACTCCCCCAGACGAGTGGTCCCCGAACTCTCAGACGGTTCGTCTGATATGGAGTGTGTTCGGAGAGGCCAAAATAGACCTTTTTGCCTCGAGATCCAACATTCATTGCAAAATGTTCTTCTCGAAGAACAGGGATGCGTTGACCCATCATTGGCCCAATCGCCCCCTCTATGCTTTTCCCCCTGTCTCGATGATTCCACAAGTCAAAAAAAGGGTCAGGGAGAGCGGGTGCCCAGTCCTGCTGGTGGCCCCTCTCTGGAGATCCAGACCGTGGTTTCCGGAGCTGATTCAGCTATCAGACACAGTCCCTTGGCCTGTTCCAATGAGGAAAGACCTCCTCTCTCAGGCGAAAGGAACGATATGGCATCCGCGACCCGATTTATGGGCCCCCCATGTGTGGCCCCTAAACGGGTACCCAGGGACCTTCCAGGGAAGGTCCTAAACACTATCTCTGAAGCCAGGGCCCCGTCTACTAGGCGCCTATATGCTTTGAAATGGTCAGTTTTTTCCAGCTGGTGCTCGAAAAACTGTATGGACCCAGAGTCATGTGAGGTAGCTGTGATATTATCCTTCCTGCAGGAGCTGTTGGATGCGGGCCGCTCCCCGTCTACGCTCAGTGTATGTGGCAGCTATCGCAGCGCATCATGCCCTGATAGCTGGCCAGTCGATAGGAAGGGATGATTTGGTGGTGCGTTTTTTGAAGGGTGCTAGGAGGATTAACCCCTCCAGAACCCCTTCTGTGCCCCTCTGGGACCTCTTCAGGGTCCTGGGGGCCTTAAAAGGCCCACCATTTGAACCGCTCCAGCGGTTGATTTGAAACCTCTCTTGCTAAAGACTGCTCTCCTGTTGGCACTGGCATCTATCAAGCGAGTAGGAGATCTGCAGGCGCTCTCGTGAGCCCTTCATGTTTGGAGTTTGGTCCAGGTGACGCTAAGGTCATCCTCAAACTCAGGCATGGTTATGTGCCTAAAGTGCTTTCAACGCCGTTCAAAGCACAGGTCATTACGTTATTAGCCCTTCCCCCCTCTGCCGAGGACGGGGAGGTTAATCTTCTCTGCCCTGTCAGAGCACTGAGAATCTATCTGGAGCGTTCTGCGTCTTTCAGGCAGTCAGAACAGCTATTTGTCTGCTTTGTTGGCCGATCCAAAGGCGATCCAGTTCACCAAGCAAAGGCTGTCTAGATGGATTGTGGATGCTATATCTATGGCTTACACCTCGATGGGTCAGGTTTGCCCCATAGGTATTAAAGCCCATTCGACTAGAGGCATGGCTTCGTCGTGGGCTTGGTCATCTGGTTTTCCTATTCAGGATATTTGTGATGCGGCCGGCTGGTCCTTGCCTTCCACATTTACGAAATTTTATAATATGGAAGTACCTTCTCTACAAGCGAAGGTGTTTTCGGTATGATGAAGGCCCGGTAGTGCCCGGTCTTCTCTACAGTGTACTGTGCATAATCATTCACAACATATAAAACCCGCTTGCTGGTTATAAATAGCCCCGACGGTGTCTGGGTTCATTAGTATATTGGGTTGGTATTGTTACTGACACATATATTTTATAAGGCCCGACAGTTTCTGGTCTAATATATATATATATATATATATATATATATATATAATGGTTCGGACTTGTATTGGGCTCAGGGGTCCTGAGTTCAGTGGCAACCAGTTACTTTTAGTGCGGCGTTTTGCATGGGGTCCCCACTGCGTATAGCTACGCAATACGAAGTGACCGTTCGAAAGGGAACTACTCGGTTACTATCGTAACCTCAGTTCCCTGAGATAGGGAACGAGTATTGCGTAGCCGGCCGCACTATAGTAACCAGGTGAGTTGTCGCTTCAGTCGTGGAACTTGATATAATGGCGAATTCGGGGCTCTGATATAGACTAAGGCCACGCCCCCTTTGGGAGCTCTGATGTGCAATGATGCTCATTGGTAGCCTGTCAGAGGCGCCCGCGCCATTGGTTTAAGCAGTTGCTGCAGCACAGCCTATGTGCGAGCCAGACGCTCAGTGTGCTAGCTGTGCAGCTGCAAATGCGTTTTACATAAAAGCTTTAGTAAATCGAGGAAAAGGAGTTTCCCCACTGCGTATAGCTACGCAATACTCGTTCCCTATCTCAGGGAACTGAGGTTACGATAGTAACCGAGTAGCTACTGTCTCTTTAAAAACAGCCGCTGACGGATCTCACACGTGTCTCATTCTCTCACAACTCTTTGCTTTCATTTACGACTTTTAAACTAATTTAAGACTGCTCAGACTGTTCTTATGAGGATACTCGACAAAACGGACATTTTGACATAATTAATGCCATCTCTCTTATGTTCGTCCATCCTCGGATGCTGCTGTTCTTTGCGCGATTTTTTCCCCCAAACTACTTCAGTGGAAATCCCGCCCTGCAGCTGATTCTAAAGATTTTATTGGTCATGTGAATCACAGTACTGATTGCCTACACCAAACACTGATCCCTAAACCTACCCGTCATTGTAACCTTAACCAATGAAATTAGCTGCAGGGCGGGATTTCCGCTTAACTGGTTTGCGCCCAATGGGTTTTTTTTTTATTTTTTATAGAAAGATTAAAAATACGGGACAAATACGGGAAAATATTTAAACGGGATGATAGCGGGATAGCAATGTAAAATACGGGAGATTACCGGGAAAAACGGGAGGGTTGACAGGTATGTCTGTCACTGCTTGTCCATGTCAGAATATTTGAAATGACCAATCAAATCCAAGTAGGCGGACTTTACGTTCACAGAATTTTAGCAACGTGACGCTTTATGGGCCTTTCACACAGGGCGCGATATGCGCGGCGCTTGCCGCTGGGCTCAGCGTTGCCCTTCAGATACAACGCGAAAAAACTGTTTACACACATTTGCCTACCTACAAGTTAACTGACTGTTAAAACACAACTATTTTTAATGTAAATCTGTCTGTCTATGAGATGATCCTTCATACCATACGATGTCTTAATATAATTTACTTTCATCCATTTTGATTTCCGTGCTTGTTTGGATCCCCCGATTCTATTGGCCGCGCTGGTAATCGTCACAGAGCGCAGCGGCAAAAGTTGAAATATTTTGAACTTTGACCGTGGCGTGAGCATGCCAATGATGCGCACCGCTGCGCTTGCGCTTTGGTCGACGCAGCAACAAAACGTCCTTGTGCGGCGCAAGCCATTGAGATGAATGGGTTTTATAGCGCAACGCCGCGCATACCGCGTCCTGTGTGAAAGGCCCATTACGCTTTCAGTTTACGGTCAAGTGCGAGGTAAGATGTAAGTAGCTAACAGCGAAAAAAAAAAAAAAAAGCCCAAATGTAAATTCACAGATGATTTACAAAGACAATTCCCGTGTTTTCGTTTCGGTCGGGATCCGTGTTAAAGCAGAATTCATGAACTGCAAAGCTGGCACGTGTCAGTGTCAGATAAAGGTGCTAGCGACCTAAAAGCGCAAATAAAGAAAGTATAAGCTAAGAGAACATCAGGAGGATTGAAATTGTTTTTTACTGAAATAGTATAGTAGATTTTTTTATTTATTTTAGTAGTAGATTTTTAACCTAGGGCCATGAAAATAAATAGTGTCATGTAAAAGGTGTTAAAAGCTAAACTTTTTTTTTTTAATATATAGTATTCTATTGTTGCGGCCCAAACATTGCATGGAAAGGATGTATTACTTTATGTATTAAAGTTGCATAGTTGCAAGGTTGTGAATGCATTTGTCAAGTATTTTTTGATGCATTCTCCCCCAAACCACGCCCCTATCCCTTAACCACACCTCCCCAAAAATCACGTCCCGCCCATCAACCACGCCCCCGTCCTGTTTTCTGAAAACTAAAATATGGTCACCCTAGCCATGGTTGAGTAAGTTATTTGATTATATATATCAATCATGTATATATCATGTGTATATATATATCATGTATATAATATATATAATGAATACTAGCATCAGAGCCAATAAGATCAAAAATGAAATAAAAAAGGCATCATTAATGAGGAATGTAACTATATTAATGAAGTATTTTTGCTCTATTAACAGATGCGTGCTTGCTCAGAACAGTGATTTACGGCACAACAGATATAGAATAAAAAGACAGAGATGGATAGAGAAGACGCAGGTGTAATGTAAGCCTCGGTCTCTGGCAGAGCAATCACCAACAGCATGAACGCTTGTGTTTGTAATATACTCTGGGACTGAGCTTTACGGCTTCATTTGCTCAAGCCACTCGCATACATATTTAGCAGATTGTAAACATAGGGCCACAGGAATGAGTAAAAAGCTCAATACATCACCCATCTTACAAGATAATCCAGCTATCATTACAGTGGCGTGTAGCCGGGCTAGAAGATTTAAAGCAACTTGTATTTTCACAGACTCATGAATCAGCCAGATTAGGAGGAGGATTAATTCAAGAAGTGCTAGGCTCTGTTTGATGGAAAGAAGAGAATTAGAGAAACTAGGAATGGGGTTTTCTCTCTTTTTTATTGCTATCATTTAAAATGTTTTTTTTTTTAGACTGTCATTTGTAGCGTGTTAATTACGTGGGATTTAATAAAAAAAATTTTTTATCAATGATTATAATAATATTGTATGCCATATCATATTTTTAACCATTTTATGTATATATATATATATATATATATACACACACACACACACACACACACACACACACACACACACACACACACACACACACACACACACACACACACACACACACACACACACACACACACACACACACATACATTATATAGTGTCCTTCCTGTATATCTCCTATATTGAATATAAATTCAGTAAACCTAAAAACCACTGCACATAATTGTACATTCAACTGCTTTCATTACTGGAATTTAATTATGTCAATGCTGTTACTGTTAATTAAATCCAAAACTATTAAAAATCTTTTTAATAAATCATTATTTAAAATAAAATAAAAACTAAATATTTTAGATGACAAACTTAAACTTATAAATGTTGCCTTGACAACTAACTGAAATAAAATAAGTTTAGGTAGAAGTACTAATTTTTAGTACTTTATTCCCTAATTGGATTGAATTCCTCTTAAAAAATGACAGTGGCATCACGATCCATTGTTGGTATCAGATGATATTTGAAACATGATACTTAAAGGTTGTTCAAAGAATACTAAGGTAAAGAAATAATAATAATAATAATAATACATTTTATTTGTGGGAGCCTTTCAGGGACACCTTACAAGTACACTTGAATACATTTGAAGTACAATACACAACATACATTTTTATACTAGTACAGTAAAACACACTAAACAGAATAAGATATTCTAAAAAGACTGCGACTGAAAGACTTTGATTCTGTTAGATGTATCAGTACGTAATAGTTCTAGTCTTTTTTTATTTTTATTGAAGAAATATATTGAGTACAATAACGACTAGACGCTTGAGATCCCACGTCAGTCATCCGCACTGAAGGCTGTACCCTGGTACTCAAATACCATGGTTTTGCCATCTCTCCATCACACATGGTATTACCGTAGTACTGTTCATTTCACTCTTGGTTTTCCCTCCACAGTTACAAACTGCCGCAGTTCTCTGATAGTCTTTGATATCGCTCAGCTCTGGGGCCTAAACTCCTGCTAGCGTAATCCGGCTTTCCCTTTCCACTCACTCTCACATAAAACAATATTAGCCTTCCGTCCCCTGCAGACCTCGGACACAATAACCACTTTCGTTTGGAGGAAAACACACCCAAACACTCTTGACACCTCTGGGCCATCCAGTGCACCATGGGTATGCGGCCGGCTACAGGTCAGGGCAAACGGAAAGTTTGTTTCTTTTCTTCCTTCCTCTGATCCCTTTTTTTTCTTCCTGCAACCTGGAGACAAAATGAGGGCTTAACCTGTAATGTTCTGTACAAGTCCCCTGGTGGCAGTTGAGCTTTTAGTGGGGGGAAATTACAGCGCTGGCAGGCTCTGCTACGCTCTGTGGACTGAGACCGAGTCTACTGCGGTTCGTCTGTATTACACGGCCATACACAGAGCCATGAGAGGGGAGTGCGCTTATGAAAGCCTACTGGTCCGGCCAATTTGACAAGAAATCTCAGTGTGAATGCATGAGGAATGTGTTCCCTATTTGGTCGAATTTTTGTTTCTCTTTCAGACGTGAATAAGTTCTCACAGTAGTTCTGTGTGAAACCGTTTCTAACCTATCATTACAAGTCTTGACACTTGTAAATGAGTGCTCCTCTACTTTACAAATATGTATACGTGGTGGGAAACCTCGCCTCTAACCAGCCAAACCATGTGCCTTGCCCCTGAAATAAAGCAGGCTAATTTGTCCTCACCCCTTGGCTCCGGCTCTGAAGAGCTACGCGGCCAATGGACGTGCGTCTACTTGGCTCTCATTAATTTTTCCATGGCCTGTGATGGATAGTTTGTGTTTATTCTCTGCTGGAGTCCTGCACGCTGAAAATGACTCATTTTAAAGCATTACATATTCATACACTGGGCTAGCATAGTGCAGAGAAGTGAACTAATTGTTCATAGAAAGGTGGTTTTGATTAACATAGGTCGATTCACACAAATCTCTCTGGAGGTGAGCACAGCTGCCAAGTCTTGCACCTGTTTTATCAACCTCAGTGCTAATGTGCTAAAAATGCTCCTCTGTTTTTAAAGACAGGTTTGTCACATGCAGTGTTTAGCAATTATTAGCATATTAGCAAAAATAAAAACTATCCCCTAGATCCCTAAGTGTGAGTCAGTATATCATGAACACGAATTCAGGCACTAGCAGAGGCCTTGATCCAAGCATTGGCACGCTGACGACTCAATTAATTAACATGAATTTATCAACAAGTTTGATGTTGACACACCATATGTCTTGAGAGGCCTACAGGGATAGTTCACTATGAACATTCGATCATCATTTACTCACCCTCATATTGTTCTCAACCTGTATGCGTTTATTTCTTCTACCTAACACAAAAGAAGAAATTGTAAAGAATGTAAACAACCAAAAAATACAAGTTTGGAACGACATTAAGGTGTGTAAACTGTCCCTTGGAGACATGACATTTGACAGGTTTTGACATTTTCGGCAGGTGAATGTGGTGGGAAGTCAGTGGTCACTGATTTTTATGGTGCATTCTGGGAGGCAAAAGTATTAATGTACATGATTTGAGGCATGCCCAACTTTTACATGTAGCCTACAATAATAAAAAAAAAAAGTTTCTAATTAAGTGACCAAAAGAAATGTGAACCGTGTTGAAAAAAAGTAGTTAATCGCATACTTTCCAGACATTTGCAGTCAAATAAGTTATGCTAGCATGACACGGGCGCGCCACGAGGGCAGCAGGGCTAGCCGAAATAGCCTGGGAAACAATGTTTTAAATCATTAAGTTGTCTTTTAGTAGCTGCCATATTCAAGGCCCTGTCCAGATGCTGTTTTAAGATTGCTCTCTCTTAGTGTAGACAGACCTTTAAGAGGCTGAGGAGAAGCCGTAAAGTGGATAGATTGCCCTCGCAGCCTCTGTCTCTCTTTATTGGCTGCGGTAATTGACATATCCTTGTCATTTAGAATCATCCGCGCGTCGCTCGAAAGTTAATTGCTTCCCCCTCCGCATTTGCATGAGCCTCACCTCTGAAGGGCATAGCTGCCCATTAATATTGTGTCATGATGAATTATCACAAATAAAGCCCAACATATTGATTAATGATGGCTGCCGGCCGCTCCCCTTCTCCCCCCGTCTGAGGGAAAGAAAAAAAAACATTGAGGAAAGATTGGGCCAACTCTTCAGAGGAGGAGAGTGCAGTGATGAGGTTTGATTGATAGAGGAAGATGTTGGGGGTTTGGAGTCAGGAGCTTTTGGGATACTGGGGGTCATGGGATATGATGGATATCAATGTCTATTACACCATCCTATCAATCGTCTATTATGTCTGTAATTTATAAATTAAAGGTCCCATATTGTACACCTTTCTGAAGTTTTATTTAAGGTTTTGATGTCCTTAAGAATATATATTTGTGGTATAACTACCAAAAACCATCTCAATATATTTTTACAGCTCCTTTCTCAGGAGCTCTGCCAAGAATAGGTCGATTTTGGCCTGACTACTTAATATTCATGAGCCTCTCTTCTGATTGGCCTGTTGTTTTCTGAGTCACCTACCATTGGTGGGGGTGGTGACTGAAGGCTGTGACATCACACTTTATGCAGGCTGTGTGCATTTGTCTGTGGATCGACTGTTTTGAAACTTATATGGTAGTTTCATCGCCCCTAGACCTCTGTTATCATGAAAAAAGCCAGGAAATTTCAGTTTTGACAATATGGGACCTCCAATATCTACATTCGTTATTCAGTTTCCTATATTGAGAACGCTTTCATGCATATCCTAAATTGTTTGTAGTAGAAAAGTGGTCATTTGTTGAATTCGAAAGACCTCAAGGATGTGGAAAATGTCCTCAGAAGTTCCCATAAAGATTCAGTGATGTTTAGATCCATCTAAGTATAAATCCTGGTGTTCAAGAAGCCACTTAGGGTTTCCTCTTATGAAGACATCTTATTTGAATTGGGAGCTGATTTCCACCAACTATTGCACCTTAAGATTCAATGAGTTGGCAATACTACAACAAACCTTTATCTTCAAATCCTCTTCCCAAACTAAATGTAGCCTGAAGTTGTGGGGCAAAAATATGGAAGCCAGCCCATTCAGGTTCAAGAATGTGCATGAATCAATGTGCTTTCCACAAGCTCTGAAAATCATAATTTGTTCTCTCCACTGGCGATGAATGGCCACTGTCACTGAACAACAGCTTCCCCTCACATCAGTGCCACCCGGTCCCGTCAGTTTACACCCTGCAGCCGAGACTGGAGCAGATGTAAAAGAAGAGAGGGGCTGTAAAGATGGACCTCTGGAAGCGTGTGATAAGGTGCAGCCATAAATTGCTGAATTGGCCTCTCCTCTTGGTGCACAGTGTTGTCCTCAGAGGCCCAGGAAGGGAGTGGACAGGGAAGATGTACTGTCACCGAGAGGAGTGGTCGAACCCATGTTCCGGTTTTAAAGGAAAATGGACAATGCCATGCCCTTCAATCTCCGCCAGTTTGGGATGCGGGACCAACTAAGGAAGCTGCTGCACCTTGACCCAGAAAGGGAGCATGTGTGACCACCGTACTTCACCATCACCTTGACCAAATCTCCTACGGTTCTGGGAAATGCAGTGGTCGGGCAAGTGCAAAGACGCAATGGCTGCACATAAACCTTTTGGAAACTTAATTTTACCCATTTTATGTGCAGTCACATTCACTCTGTCTTTGCTCAACCCACTACAGCACATATTGAAGGCCTTTCTCTGACTGTGATAGTGTTGATGGTGTTGATGAAACCTGTCAGAAAAGGGTTTGATTATGTTAAAGTCCCCCTGTAGTCAATCATTTTATCCCTTAAAACTCATCTTTGATCAGCAAAATTACATATTTAAATGTTTTTTCCTTTAATTTTTTAAAAAATATCTTGAATGTAACTCGACACCCTTGCCTCATTTAGCATACGCGGTTTTATGAATATGCAAATGAGCCCCGCCTCCACTCACTCACTCAGCTCAGAGATCCACTGGTTGACGATCACACGTTGATCTGATTGGTTACAAGGTAGTTTGTGACGTCAGAAACACCAGCGATTTCAAAGCGTGTTTTTGAGACTGTCTTTGGTTCACTGCAGTTTTAAGGAGAAAATACTCAGCAATGCTGTCGACTTATGAATTTACACATGGTTTGACTTAAAGAATATTTAAAACACCACAGACACATATAAACAACATTAAAAGCTGGATTTTCACCACAGGGGGACTTTAATGAAATTATTTTGACCATCCTGAGAAGACCTTTGAGAATAATGCTTTACTCTCAATTAATCAGGAGACATACTATAATTCAGATCATTCTCGCAGTGCAAACTTGTATCATAAATTTTCATTGTAATATAGAAATTGCTGCTGCTTCTATGTTTTGTGTCAGTTTTAGACTTCAGCGAGCAGGTAACTGCTTCTCAGAGCAACACTGACATTCTCCTTCAGAGAGAATAAGTGTGACAACAAGGTGTTGTGTGTCTTATTTCTGCATATGCGTGTGTGTGGATGCCATGCCTGTGATGAATGCAGCTCATTATTCCGTTATAGCCTGCCGGACTTCAGCAGAAGTGGAGAAATGCAGACCTGTCCTCACAGTAAGTTGAGAGACGTGGAGTTCCTCTCATTAATGGCGTCCCACAAGGATCATAAAGCAACAGCTCAAAATGCAAAAAGAGTCTTGGGAGGAGGAGTATATTCTAATGAAGGAAACATCTCCAAAGTCGTTTCGGATATTGGTATGGGCCAGGCGGAGGAGAGGGCCAGGGGAATAGGCAACTCCCTCTCATTTACAAAACTAAAATATTCCAGGTTACTGGCGTAGGCCTCTCAAGTTCATTAAGCATGTAAAAGAGCTTCTAATTTTGCAGGAAAACAAAGCCAGCAGTTTTGGGAGGAATTTGTAAGTAATGATTATAAAGTCTAACCTTGTGACAGAAGAAGTCTCTGCAGTGGACAGGCATCAGCTACACAACCTGATTACACCACAAGGGGAAAAAAGAGACCCTTTCCCAAATGCACTTGATGTGCATCAGTTTGTCCCAGTTTGTCATTTTTATTGTTCAAAAGAGTTATTCCAAGTGCCCCCAGTGCACCCTTGTTGCTGTTTGTTTGAAGCCTAAACTGGTGCGTACTTTATGCTGGTTTACTACCCAACAGTCCATGCAGCTTGTCATCTTGACCAGTCATAGCAAATAGTTCTGTGGCCAAGAAAAGCATTGTGAAGACTTGCCATTTGAGGTGTTTGTTAAAATCCTCCTGTAGTCAATAGTTTTATCCCTTAAAACCTCATCTTTGATCACCACAATTACATATTTAAATGTTTTTCCTTGAAAAAAATTCTTCATGCCTTAAAATGTCTTGAATGTAACTCGACACCCTTGCCTCATTTAGTATACGCGGTTCTATGAATATGCAAATGAGCCCCGCCTCCACTCACTCACTCAGCTCAGAGATCCACTGGTTGACGATCACACGTTGATCTGATTGGTTACAAGGTAGTTTGTGACGTCAGAAACACCAGCGATTTCAAAGCGTGTTTTTGAGACTGTCTTTGGTTCACTGCAGTTTTAAGGAGAAAACACTCAGCAATGGTGTCGACTTCTGAATTTACACATGGTTTGTCTTAAAGGATATTAAAAACACCACATAGACATATAAACAACATTAAAAGCTGGATTTTCACCACAGGGGGACTTTAATGAAGTCCTCAATACTGTATGATCAGTCATCAGTCAAAACAATCGTTGTTGTACCCAATTGTGAAACCTCAACCCAACTTGCTACTGCTCGACTGGACACTTTTGCATTTGTGTAGTATCACTCTGTAGGTCTGCACTGGTTTGCGTAATAAAGTGTGGATTTGTAGGACTGCAAGGGTTCAGGAACCATTATTCTGGGATGGGATGGGAATGTGCTGGCAAAAAGGAAGAAGTCCATGAGATTGACATTTTCCTGGTCAAAATTATGAACATTTCCATGCCTTTTCCTGCACCATTGAATATAACCTTACATTTCGCTGTCTTTTTTTACAAGTCATGGGGAATTTGAACCGTATGAGAGAAACTGACAGCATTCATGTTCAGGTGTCCTGTATAGGTAGAGTAATAACGTGTTCGGGGACGTGGGGATGTCGGGCATGCATTGTTTGCTTGTTGTGTTCGAGAATTGCTGTCTTTTTTAGTGTGTCCCTGTCCGTGGTGCTGAAGTCTATAATTGTGAGAGTGATGCACTTTGGGAACCGAAACTCACTTCCAGAAATGCAGTTTTTTTTTTCATTCTACAATGAGAGTTTTTTTTCCAAATCTATATACTTTATTTCTCTATGTCTTCCCTCCCTATATCCTCCTCCCAGCTGATCCCTCATCCCTCTTTCTCCAGAGCGGTTGGGAGAGGGCCCTAACCACCTCCTCATTCATCACTCAGCGTTTGAACCCTCTGCTTTTTGGGCAGAAAAAGAGGTGCAGCACTTTTTCCCGTTCCTCCGTACTCCCGGCGCTCTTAACTGGTAGTCCACGCTGGATGCAGCCAGCGGAATTAATTGCACCCTGTTACTGGAGATCAGCAAGTTTGTGCGATACGCATGCTGTTCAGCCATATGGCTGCCCACTAGGTGAAGAGTTTGATTAATGTTTCAGAGCCCTCTTTTTTTGTACGATTTTTTCCCTCTTCCTGCTAATATCTGATCCCTAACCATCATAAAGCCCCAGCTCTTTTTTTTTTCAGCTCTTTTTGTTTATTCCTCTTTGACTCACGTTTGGCTTACGTATTGCACCTGCCACCTTATGTAATGAATAGCACGACTTTTTCATATTGCAATCCCATGCCATATTGCAATCCCATGCCTTTTTCTGCTTTTCTGTATGTTTTTATCTTCACTGTAGAGTATACTTTGAAGGTCTTTGATACAGTTCGGTGCTCTCAATGAAAACAAAATTGGAAATGTTCACCATGGAATAAATAAAAATCGTCCTTTTTTTACACAGTATATGTTTTCCGTGGTCCTGTTATACACAGAATCAGATCTCGGTTTTTCCCATGTCACCTCCTTTGTGCCTCTTTGTTTCACCTTTATTGTTGTAACTATTCCGAAGCTTGTTTCTGATCCCTATACTAGCTTTTTCACTAATCAAACTTGAATTGCGCACTTTCTTTCCACAACATCCAGCATTTGAGGGCATTGTGAGGGCATGAGTTAACGAGAATAACGCTAGAGATGCTTGTCCCAATGCCAACTTTTTGGACAAACAAAAAAACATAGGATTGGGGATTTCAACTCTGTTTTAATCACACTAGTATTCTTTCAGTCTAGTTCTCTCATTCTGCTCCTGTCTCTCTATCTAGGCCTCTCTCATTAAGAGTGGCTGAATGTGGCCCAGTAGGGCCTTTGCGAGAATGGGAGTTTGGGACGGCCTGCCCTCATGTGGCCCACAACCTCCTGAAGCCTCTTTCCCGGCACACTAAATCTACCTGATTGTGTTGTGTACCCCAGCTCTGATGGGTGCCTTTCCAAGGTGGTGAAGTCTCCAAAGAGCCACTCTGAATTGCAAATGGTGGCCATAACTCAGGTGTAATGTAGATCTTAGCATGGATGGCCAGTCATTTCTCTCCATTTGGACCAGATGGGACATTCGCCCAATATCAACGAGAGAGGGGAGGTTTTTATTGTGTCTGAACATTGTCGGATATGTTTCTTTATATTGGAGAACGTGAAAGACAATATGGTGAAAGAAAGCGACAAAGAAGGAAAGAATGAGAGTCGATGACAAGGAAAAAGAAAAAGTCTCAAGAGTGTCAAACTTTCCAAATTTACAGTCAAACCAAAAATTATTTTCATGTTTTGCTGAAGTGTTTTTTCTTTAATTGCTAATACGAGCTTTTTACACCACAGACTGAACGTTGAAGCATTGCTTGATCTAAACTGGTATTATCTAATTGTGTAGTTAAATTTAACAGCTGACAGATATTCAACGTAATTCATCTGTGAGAAAAAAACAGCGAAATATCACCTGATCTGATAACTCTGAGTTCTTGTCATATTTAAAGCGAATAAATGTGATAATGTGAGAAATGTTGACGGTGTCTTAATACATATTGGTCTGACTGTGTATGAACTTGGCCTTGGCACTATGACATTAGGATGTTCGCTTGTTAAGAACAAGAGGAATTGGTGTTTATTTTCAGGGAATCACCCTTGAATCATTCACTAATGAAATGAACAAAGGAGGAGAGGATGGGGGCGGCGGCGGCTCCATGTGCTCTCAATAGTTTGCGGATGCAAATTTAAATCCCTCCTATTATTTTAATAATGTGCATTTTACTGCTTTGCATGGATCATTTATTTGCAAATCAGGTTATTTTTTAGCAGGGGGCTCAAGGGTAATTTCATGCTTTGAAGCATTTATACCTATAACTTAATGAGGAAAATGTGTGTTGTTTCCTGTAGTACGCCACGAGAAATTGCTCTTCGAAGAAGGGTGTTTATTTTCCATTTGCTAGTCTTCATCTTTCCTGTTGTATAGTTTTGATTGCGTTCATTCGATGTTTTTGAAATCAGACGTTTGTTGCGATTGTTCTCGTATCCGTTTTCCAGTCCAGTCCAGTTTGATTTGCTCTGCTTTATCATGACTCAGTTTGTCCTGAAATAGCAGGGAAGTGTTGATGAACTTTGGAGGGAAGCCTGAGACTCTGCAGACCATCTGTAATGCAGTTACAGGTTCGTGAGGAACGGATGATGGCCGACGTCTCTCTTCGGCTCCTCCTGAACAACTCCTCTCCCGCCAAATCAAATTAGCCTGCATGAATTAAAGCAATAACACGATTTGTTTACAACGCATCGTTTATTTGCTGTCAAGCAGGGCTCCAGCGGCAGGCGGCAATTCTTTGACCTCTGACCTTGTCATGGTTCACAGGCTAAATTTATTACTTTGCTCTGTGAAGTTCATAATTACACGGGCACTGATGGCATTAAACATGCGTAGTTTGAATGCACAAGAGTGCTTCGCTATGTGCTTTCATCACTGGCCTGCTTTTAAACCACATTATTATTCCAATTTATATTTAAAGAAAGAAGGCTGCGAGTAATTAAATCTTAATTTCTTGTTTTTACAGAATTGACTCCCACTTTGTGTTGCTCTTCTTAAAGGGCAGTTTTACTAAAACTAAGACTTGTAAAACAGATATAAATCTCTCAATTGTTATTAAATGTAAAGAAATATTTGTTATTTATGTAATAAATAAATGTATATAATATATACAATTATTATAATTAAATTTAAAATGAATTTTAAGATATTCGCCTCCACTGAACATACATGTAATTGGGCGAGACAAAAATATAAAATGCTTCCATCTGTTTTTTTGATCTTGAATTCAATTACCGTAGTGTCTGTTTCATAGGAAAATACATTATTTTAATGCACATGTCATTTGAAGTGATGATCAAAGAGAATAAAAACACAGAAAAACCTCTGGTGCTTTTAAAAAATGTTTTACGCCTGGATATTGAAATTATATGTTAGATTGTTTTTAGAAAAATACACATTTTGAGAGTATAAAGGAAAATTACATCAACCTGATTTGGAACAATGCAATCATAAAGAGAACGGCATATAAAAAGAAGAAACTCATTATTTTTTGTCTCTGGGAGCTCTTATTTTGCTGATTTAACAGTCTGAAGTTTTGCACGGCGTGGTGACATTTACTCTGAACAGGCTTCATTTGGATCTAACACAGGCAATTGATACGTCCTTAAATCTCGGCCAGCGTATCAGAGAGCCCAAAACCTGCAGAATTGCAAAACACACCTGGTGTAAATATGTAATTGGCGGGGTTTATTCCGAGCTCTCGCGTATATCGGGGAGCGATAGGTGTTGCATTAAGATCCGGTTGTTAGGATATCAGGGAACACGGCAGATTTGTTGGCAAATTTTGCACCGTGTGCAGATCTGAGGAAAATTGGGAGTAAATCTCTCAATATCTGCTGTGATAAAGACACATTATTTCAATGTACTTCCTGATGCAAATCCAATTCTCAGAGAGAGAGAGAGAGAGAGAGAGAGAGAGAGAGAGAGAGAGAGAGAGATCAGACAGGGCTGAGATGATGATGATGATGTGGGTGGGATTAATTGATGATTAATTAATTAATTAATTGAGGGACAATAATTGAGGGGGTCCTTTTTTGTGTATATTATTCAGTATTGGTGTGATATTATATCGATCCGTTTGAAATGAAATGGAATTGTAAAGCAAACAGAGCAAAACACTGTCGCTCACAGGATACACACACACACACACACACACACACACACACACACACACACAATACATTTTTATTATTAGTTATTTTGTTGTTCTTAAACAAAGTTAGAAACACTGGTCAAACGTTTGGGATCTGTAATTCATTTTTTTTTTTTTTTTTTAATAAGTCTCATCAAGGCTGCATTTATTTGATCAAAACTACAGTTAAGACTATACAATATTACATAGTTTTCTGAATATATAATTAAGTGTAATTTATTCCTGTGATCAGTGATCACACTAGTCTTTAGGATCAGCTCTTAAAGTCCCCCTGTGGTGTAAATCCAGCTTTTAATGTTGTTTATATGTCTATGTGGTGTTTTTAATATGCTTTAAGACAATCCATGTGTAAATTCATAAGTCGACAGCATTGCTGAGTTTCCTCCTTAAAACTGCAGTGAACCAAAGACAGTCTCAAAAACACGCTTTGAAACCGCTGGTGTTTCTGACGTCACAAACTACCTTGTAACCAATCAGATCAACGTGTGAT
Source organism: Scardinius erythrophthalmus (assembly GCF_964197995.2). Classification (NCBI taxonomy): domain Eukaryota; kingdom Metazoa; phylum Chordata; class Actinopteri; order Cypriniformes; family Leuciscidae; genus Scardinius; species Scardinius erythrophthalmus. The sequence continues at coordinate 27,763,845 of NC_138244.1, read as the reverse complement.
CGTCAACCAGTGGATCTCTGAGCTGAGTGAGTGAGTGGAGGCGGGGCTCATTTTTTTCAAGGGAAAAACGCTTAAATGTGTCATTTTGGTGATCAAAGATGAGTTTTAAGGGATAAAATGATAAAATTTAACATTTAAATAATTTAAAGAAACTTTCCACTCTTAAAGAACCGGTAACACTTTAGTATGGGGGACATTCACTATTTACAACAACTATTTATTTTAATAAACTCCTAATTGCTAACTATTGGGTGGATTAAGGGGTGTATAATATGGTCATGCAGAATAAGGCATTAATATGTGCTTTATAAGTACTAATAAACAGCTAATATCCTAGTTAAATGCATGCTAATAAGCAACTAGTTAATAGTGAGAATTGAACCCTAAAATAAAGTGTTACCAAAGAACCTTTAGTGGATGGAAAGACTCTGGATGTTAAAGGCTCTCAGTGGAAGCATCAGCGCCGATGAAGAGCCTTTATTTCCACGAGTGTGTCTCAGAAACATCTCGTTCTCGTCTGTTATCCCCGACTCTCTCCCATTGAGCTCACGTATATGCGCTCATTTCTCCCGTTTCTCAGCTGGAAAATGATTCCGTGTCCTTCCATATCCTCCTCCATATCTCCAACTGTTTGATTTGCAACTTGATTTCAGAAGAGAGAGAGAGCGAGAGAGAGAGAGGACCTGTAGATTACAGAGAGAGGGACCCAAAGCCCTGTCAGATACAGAAGAAATCAATTTAATATAGACTTAACTTGAGGAAATTGCATATTCTCTGGCGATGTGCTGAGCAGACACTTCGGATCGGCCCTGGAGAGGAGCCGCCTCTTTATTAATTGCCGCGTGCGAATGAAAGGGTCTGCGCTCGCTCCGCTCTCTGTTGTCTGTGTTTCAGGAGAAACGGAGAAGTGTGAGTGTGTGTGTGTGAGTGTGTGTACGTGGAGTAATTAGGCACTTCCAGAGGGCCTGAAAGCAAGGCAGCCAGGTGGAGCAGAGATTGGAGGGTATTTATGAAGGAGTGTCATAATCGTGACAGGATGATGTATGGAGCAGCGACGCTGGCCATTTTTCTCTCCTCCTCTCCTTCTTTAAAAAATATATGATAAAATACAGTCTTAAAAGTTGATGACCAATTTTGTGTGGTCAGGTCACGGCAAGGTCACGGAAATTTCCCGCTGTTTCTCTTTCTTTGAGGAAGGAGGAGAAAGAGGGAGAGGGAAAAAAGACTTGCGCTCATCAAAGGCAAATAATAATGGAGCAGGAAAGATGAGGGTCTCAAAGTCACCCGTCTAATTGCTTTTAAAAGGTGCCCTTTTCAGATCAGGACTTCTGTGTATCGTTACGCACACACTCGCACACTCTTTTTACGCTCCTTTTCTCAGCCTCACGTTTTACTGCTGTAACTTAATTTTGTTAGCTTGATGAAATGCAACGGTTTTTATATTTTTTGTTGTTTATTTATTTGTGCAGGTTTTAATTGGCTGAGTTGTGTTCGCTTTGAGTCTTTTTCGTTCAGTTAATCAGTAAAACAGGTTCACAAAATGATCCGATTCATAACTTAATAGTCTGATTCAAAATTATTTCCCTATTAAGTTCTTTTCAATCTTCTTTATCATGGTAAATTCGCTATACAGTTCAGCCTCTTATGGCTTAGTGCATTAAAGGGGTCCTATTATGACCTTTAGGAAAGTCTTAATTTTGTTTTTGGGGTGTACAGGAACATGTTTTCATGCTTGATTGATCTATTTTTTATTTTTTAAACTTATTTTTCACATAATTTACATTATTACAGCTCCTCTCTCCCCAGTCTGGTTGAATGTGTCGTTTTCGATGAAGCCCCTCCTTCTGAAATATGAAATGTGCTGTGATTGGTTAGCTGGCCCAGTGTGTTGTGATTGTCAGCGCATGTTCAGGAAATGTCAGGCCTCTTCATAACAGCGAGCTTTACTCGTATGTAAATATTAACGATGGCGTCAATTTCAAACCATTTCGAGCCCGATTCAGACCCTGACTATGTTAACGAATAAGAGGATAGTGCTGGACAGATTTCAAGCACGGATTTTACAGGACGTTTCAGAGTGTATGTTTTTTTTTTGGTTATTCTCAGATACGATATTATCCACCATTTAATCATATTTGTCTGAAAGCTATGGTAATACAAACAGTAGGCTAATCGATCACGAAATCATGGATAATTTTCCTAAGGGGCGGCGAACAGTCTTACAAAAACTTACAAGAGCTTACAGAAGCTCCAGTAAACACTACATCAATACTGTAATGTTAGTTAGTAGGCTAGCGGAGCTCTTCCTTTACATCATAGCTATCATAGCATAAAGCTTATAATTGGAACTGTTAATAGAAAACACAAGTACATTTAATAAGACATACGTACAAGTTGTGATCCATAAACAACAGATTGTCCCGATAAAGTGGGAATGAATGGTTCCATCTTCTGGGAGAAGCTTTGGAGCGGATAGCCTTCTTTGTACTCGCTTCTGGAAGCTGTTCTCCGTAAAATGTGCAGCGTAAGGACAAATGTTGAGGTTATAATGATCAGGTGTTAAAAATAAAGCCTTATAGGACAAATAAAAAACCGCAACAACACTCTTCGTCTTCTCTAAAGCAGCCCAACATGGCCTCGCCCCCTTTGTCGCGTGTTTCTGGGGCCGTGGTTTATGTAAATGTTAGGGTTAGTGATGTCACCAACCCAGGAAGAAGCTCATTGTAGTCTCTACCAGCCGTTTGTTGTAGTCCTTTAAAAGCGATTTCTGTAAAAGACAATCTCCCTTTGCTTTGAACTTTGAGTGTTGTAACTTTGCAGATGTTGTTTATGCTCAAACAGCAACATTACACACTAACTAAAATTAGAAAAGTCAAATCATAATCAACCACCCCTTTAAATATGCTTCATATTTTTGTAAATTAAGATTATTTCAATTACTCAAAATGGTTCTTCCCCGTTTGGACCCTTCATTTTGAAGAGTGTAATTGCGTGTCCCGGATACACATCATAGTCCCGTTCCTAGTCTAATGTTAATTACTGTGTGCCAGAAAGAAACTGCATCCTGTTCACATTAGAGTGAATGGCCACTTTATTAGCGGCACTTCCTCTACGGGCAGGAAATGGATGTGGTAACGGCCCATCCATTAGTTCAGATGATTTTACAGCACACACACTCCGTTTACCTTTGGCGATCGGATGAGAACGTGCAATCAACAACAGAATAGCAAAGAGCTGTGCTGTCATAGATGAATTACCCAGAGTTCCCCTGTGTGCTTCAGACTCCGCTCTCCTGTGTGTGGAGTTTGTCAGAGCCGGCGCGTTGATGACGATGCAGCTTCAAGTTTGGCCTGCAACGTTTTTCAGGTTTATCCCCTCCCCCTTTCCCCACTACTAAGCTATTTCTCTCTCTTCTTTTGCTGTGTACAACACCAGTCAGTCAGTTAATGCATTAACTGATGTTAACAAAAAAGACCTTATTGTAAAGTGTTACCAATAACATATAAAAGTATGGGAATTATGTAGTGACCAACAAATTAGCATTATCTTTGTACTTCTATGCACTCTTGATATTCTCTGGGTAGCTTTCTAAAGCATCATGGGAATATTTTTATAATAATAATAATAATAATAATAATAATAACAATAATAATTATATATTACTAAAATTATGACACAATTATGCTGTACACTTTTTGACCCTTTTTTGTTCACTATCCAGTCCAGCTAATAATAAAAAAATAATGGTAACGCTTTACAATAAAGTTCATTAGTTAACTACATTAGTTAGCATGAACTAATAATGAACTGCACTTATACAACATTTACTAATACTTTATTAAAATCTTGTTAACATTAGTTAATACACTGTGAACTAACATGAACAAACAAAGATAATAAACTAACGTTAACAAAGATGAACAAATACAGTAACAAATGTATTGTTCACGGTCAGTTCATGTTAGTTAATACATATGTTAACTAATGAACCTTATTGTAAAGTGTTACCAAAATTATCATCATCATCATCATCATAATGGTAACACTTTACAATTAGTTGCATTATTTAATGCATTAACTAACATTAATTAAGCAATTTATTTGTTGCAGTTTTTATTAATCTTTGTTGATGTTAGTTAAGAATAATAAATAATAATAATAATAATTATTACTAGTACTATAAGCAAATTATATATTTTTACATAAATTAATACACAGGAATAAACATTTATTTTAATGCATAGCATATACTTATTTATTATAATATAATATAAAGAGAATGTTCGCTGTAACGGCTTTTCTCCATAATAATATCATATTTTTGTCAGTTTTGTTCTTGTGAGAGATATATTATAACAATTTAAAGTGTAAAAAGCAGTAATATATTACAATAATTACAACAGTAATAAATGTCAAATAAAAAATAAAAATGCAGCTTTCTAATTGAAAAAAAAAAAAACTAAAACTAAAAAACTAACCTAAAAAAAGCTGTCAAGATTTCCCCCTTAATTAATGCTGCTGTTTCCAGCTGCATTATATAATAATAATAATAATAATAATAATAATAACAATAAATGATAATAGTATAGTACTACAAGCAAAGTATATTTTTATACAGAAATTAATACATTACAACAAAATATTTTTGACTGCAAATTTCAAGCATTTAGTAATATAATATAATATATATTTTTAAGTTTTTTTTATCTTAGGAGAGACAAAATATTCCAAATGAAAACAAATATAACCCATTAATTAAAAAAAAGGTTTAAAATGTATGTTTCTAATGCGAATAATCAGTAAATGCTGGAGCTAAAGCCGGAGTGTTTCCAGCTGCAGTGTCTCTGTCACCTGCTCTGCTCTGTTTGCACACTCAGCGTTAAACACTGAAGTTCGCCTGAGAAAAGCTCATCTCTCCGCTCTTCACGTGCCCTTGAGGAGATGTGTGCGGTTGTTGGGCGTTCTCGTAAAATTCTTCAACAGTTTCGCCCATGTATGCTCTCTCTCTCTCTCCCTCTATTTCTGTCTTTTTTTCCTCCGAAACCCGGCCATCTGTCTAATTGTTCACCTCCGTTGCTTTAATGCTTTTACATGCCTTCTCCCTCCTCTTTCCAGGCAATAAACTTTATTTTCTTCACAAGACTTTAATCTGCACAGGAAAGCAGGCATCCAGGTTGTGCGCTTCTTTCTGGACCTGCTCCAGTCTTTCTGTTCCTCCATGCCTTGTGCTGTAGTTTTATAAAGCGTTGTGCAGTTACTTAAGATACAATAAGTTAAGCGATTAGAGTTATCCGAATACATCGTTTTATATAGAATATATAGTACTTTTTTTGAAACAAAGAACACAAAGTGGTCATGGATGCTACAATATTAGTACACAAAATATTTCCAACATCTTCATGTACAATATCACACTTTCCTCAATGGTTTACGTACATAATCCATTTTTCCCAAAACTTGTTACATTTTTCAAATTTGAGCCTTAATATAAATGTAAGTCTCTCCATACTGTATATTTCATTTACGATCCCTAGCCATTGATCCTTTGTTGGAGGGTCAACCTGCAACCATTTACAGGTTATTGCTTTCCTACTGCTTGCTAACAATATTTTTAATAAGTATTTATCCTTGTCTAAAACATTTTCTGGTATTTTACCTAAATATAATGTATTGAACGAAAAATCATCCTCTACTCCCGTTATTTTTCCAATCTCTGCCACTGCTTCTTGCCAAAAGAATTTTATTTTTGGGCAGGCCCAGAACGTATGGTAATGATTAGCCATCGGGGTTTCACATCGCCTCCAACGAAAGCCTCGGCTCTGTGTGCCTGTGTGTAGTGCTGCTAATCTGGGAGTTAGAAAAAATCGTACTAAATTCTACCATCCATATATATAGTACATTTTAATATATAGTTATGTATCCAAATACATGTAAATACAGTGTATGTCTTGTAAATCTATGTGTATACAAATAGTATCTCTACTTGTCTATCTGGTGACAATCTTAAGCACGTTAGAAATGATGAAATGGTAAATTATATGTCATCTATAGGAAGAAAGATGAGTGATTCACTGGCGATGGTAATATCTCAGGCCATTGAAACCATCTACCTTTCATTTGCATGATTTGTTCAGCCCATACCCATATGAGTGTGTCTTTATAGTGCCTGATTACCATCATGCCATGTCACATGACTAAAGAATGGATCCATTCCATCCTTAATGAAAAAACATATTTGTCTCTATGACCGTTCACTCCGGGGACCCCCAATGCTGCCTCAAATTTAGTCCTTCCCGGTCTCTCCGGCTTTCTTCTCATCCAGTGTGTGATAAATCTGTGTGCGCTCCAGTGGGGCAACACCGGCTGAGGAATAACCCTCCAGAGCGCTTGTGCTGGCACTTTAAAAAATAAACCTGTTTGTTGCATCTCCATCATACATTTATCAAATCATTTCAGAGCAACGCTTCGGCTTCTGTCGGCTCCCGCCAAACCAATTTATCTCCTTCTAAACAGGGTCTGTAGCTAAACATGGAGCAGGTGTCGTCAGTCACCGAAGCATCCCAGAATTCCCCCACTTCCTGCTTTCTCAGTGTCCACATTATATCCTGCTTGTTTTTTTTTTACAGCTTAGTAATGCTTTATAGCCTATAAACTACGTATATACAACAATTTGATGCAGCTCAAGGCTTTTTCCTCCCTAAAGTGGGGAGTCAGCTAAATTTGAACCATTTCCTTGTATCAGTACCTCAATTTTGTGATGCTCCAAGCAAAGTGTGCTGGGGAAATATTCATCTACCTGAAGAAAATGGTTTAGCGATACAAAAAAAGTGTCATTTGATGATGCACTCTGGCTTTGCTAACTCGTCTTCATCTTCATCTGTTCTTTTTATGACATGTAGGTCCCCTAAATCCCAGAGAAGAAACAACAATGCTCTGAAACTGATATCAGACATGATGAATGATGGAGTGGCAGCTGGAGAATGTTTTCTGTCACAAAACCTGAAACAGAAGGACGGATGTAACTTAAAAACTTTTTACTGGATAAGTTGTATGCCATTTGCATCACCAAACATAATTGCAAAAATAATTGACCTATATCACTGATAATTCATACAATTTGCGTGTTTATGTGAGCAGAATTTTTTTTTTTTTTGCTAGCTTTGCGTATGGTGTGTATTTTTATTTTCAAGGATTTCAAGGATTTTATTGTCATTCCAAAAACATGGTACAAGATCTGGAACAAAATTAATACTGAGGTCCGGTTAAAACCATCTCAAGTAAATAAAAGATCAGCAACTCATAAATATATAAATAAATACAAATACACAATTGTACCCACAAATATACACACTAAAACTTGAAAAATTTGCAGCATAGCAATAAAAGTGCAACATAACTCAAGACAAAAAGTTCAGTTTGTCATACATTAATTAAAAATAATTACTACTTTTGTAGAGTCACTTAGTTATTCCATTTGAAAAATAAGAGGGCTTGATGACTTAAGTCAGAAAGGAAAAGTTAGGGTTGGATCAAGTTATTTTAATATAATGAATGTCTACAAAGACTTTTTGAATAAGAAACACCAAATACATCCAGCACATTAAGTCCAGAAAGGTGCAATATGAAAGTAAATAGGGTCATATTTGACTTCATGTTGACTTTACAGCATTATCGGTGTATTATTCCTAGTACACGTCGAGTTACGGAGACCTTACTAACAGCTTGATTAAGCTGCGCTGTAGTGGAAGTGACTGTGGGCTGTGCGGTTTGACAAGGTCCCCGTCAAGCACATTTCCACATTGATGAATGGTGTTTGGGGATGTGGGGTAATTTTTCCATGACAGGGTGTGGCTCTGGGCGACGTTACTGTTGATTGCTTGTGCTCTGCACAGACTGTGCAGAGAGTGGACAATACAGTATTGCAGTGTGTTGGTTAAGACTCTTGGCTGGTTATGCAAATGTTGCAGACTCGCTATCGGGTGGGGGTGACCACCTGGACAATTACTAACTGGACAATTAGTAAGAACCCTTGTTGTGCCCTTTAGCAGGGCACTTAACCCCAGGTTGCTCCCAGGGGACTGTAGCTGCAATTAGTGTACTGTAAGTATCTTCGGATACATCTGCTAATGGATAACGGTGGCCTGTAATTTTTTTTTTTTTTTGTCTGTGAGTGAAAGAGAAAGTGAGTTGAGGGAAGTGCTGGATCATGGTCCTGTGTATCCAGAGGCCTCCCAAACGGATTCCGTTTTCCTTACCACAATTAAAGGGATACTCCACCCAATAATTAACGTTCTCTCATCATCTACTAACCCTCATGCCTATATGTATATGACTTTATTCTATGGAACAGATAATATTAATAAATGGAAAAATAATCCATCTTTTTGAGTCCATATAATGCAAGTGGATGAAAAATTTCATGGGCAAAGCAGATTTATTGTCAATAGTGAAGCGTTACTCAGAGGTCACTTCCAAACCAAGCAGCTTTGTTTTGGTAAACCTGGTGAATTTGTGGGTCAAAAATTCGACAAGCTTGAATGCGATGTGAAAGTCGTGTGGGGAAAGTTTTAGCCTCAAATGCCATCACCTGAAATTTAAGATCTTGTTGGCTCTTTTGAGATGATTTCGTCGGTGGAACTTCGCTGTACAAAGGTAACTGTGCTTTGAAAGACAGATGAAAGCTGTTACTTGACTACACAAAAACCTGCTGTCAGTGTTGTGAGTAGTACTAGAGACTGGCCATGAGTTTGAGTCCAAGAGTGTATTGTAATGGTCTTGGTCTTGTCATGGACTCGGAAGCATTTGGACTTGGTCTCAAAGGCACAAACACTGAAAATATTTTTTAGTCTGTGCAGACTGTGCCATCATGTAAACCAGTCTTCATTCACCCCAAAGGAATCGTTTAGACCCTCTTCTTTTCTCGGTCTTGATTCGAGTCGACCCTGTTCTGTTCTCGGTCTTGATTCGGACTCAACCCTCTTCTGTTCTTTGTCTTGATTCGGACTCAATCCTCTTCTTTTTTCTCTCTTGATTCTGACTCGACTCTCTTCTGTTCTCTGTCTTGATTCGGACTCGACCCTCTTCTGTTCTCTCTTGATTCGGATTAGACCCTCTTCTGTTCTCTCTTGATTAGGACTCGACTCTCTTCTGTTCTCTCTTGATTCGGACTCGACCCTCTTCTGTTCTCTCTTGATTCGGACTCAATCCTCTTCTTTTTTCTCTCTTGATTCTGACTCGACTCTATTCTGTTCTCTGTCTTGATTCGGACTCGACCCTCTTCTGTTCTCTCTTGATTCGGATTAGACCCTCTTCTATTCTCTCTTGATTCGGACTCGACTCTCTTCTGTTCTCTCTTGATTCATACTCGACCCTGTTTTTTTCTGTCTTGATTCGGACTCGACCCTCTTCTTGTCTCTGTCTTGATTCGGACTCGACCCTCTTCTGTTCTCTCTTGATTCGGACTCGACCCGCTTCTATTCTCTCTTGATTCGGATTAGACCCTCTTCTTGTCTCTGTCTTGATTCGGACTCGACCCTCTTCTGTTCTCTCTTGATTCATACTCAACCCTGTTTTTTTCTGTCTTGATTCAGACTCGACCCTCTTCTTGTCTCTGTCTTGATTCGGACTCGACCCTCTTCTGTTCTCTCTTGATTCGGACTCGACCCGCTTCTATTCTCTCTTGATTCATACTCGACCCTGTTTTTTTCTGTCTTGATTCAGACTCGACCCTCTTCTTGTCTCTGTCTTGATTCGGACTCTACCCTCTTCTGTTCTCTCTTGATTCGGACTCGACCCGCTTCTATTCTCTCTTGATTCATACTCGACCCTGTTTTTTTCTGTCTTGATTCAGACTCGACCCTCTTCTTGTCTCTGTCTTGATTCGGACTCGACCCTCTTCTGTTCCCTCCTTTGATTCGGACTCGACCCGCTTCTATTCTCTCTTGATTCGGATTAGACCCTCTTCTTGTCTCTGTCTTGATTCGGACTCCACCCTCTTCTGTTCTCTCTTGATTCGGATTAGACCCTCTTCTTTTCTCGGTCTTGATTCGGACTCCACCCTCTTCTGTTCTCTCTTGATTCATACTCGACCCTGTTTTTTTCTGTCTTGATTCAGACTCGACCCTCTTCTTGTCTCTGTCTTGATTCGGACTCGACCCTCTTCTGTTCTCTCTTGATTCGGACTCGACCCTCTTCTGTTCTCTCTTGATTCGGACTCGACCCGCTTCTATTCTCTCTTGATTCAGACTCGACCCGCTTTTATTCTCTCTTGATTCGGATTAGACCCTCTTCTTGTCTCTGTCTTGATTCGGACTCGACCCGCTTCTATTCTCTCTTGATTCGGATTAGACCCTCTTCTTGTCTCTGTCTTGATTCGGACTCGACCCTCTTCTGTTCTCTCTTGATTCATACTCAACCCTGTTTTTTTCTGTCTTGATTCAGACTCGACCCTCTTCTTGTCTCTGTCTTGATTCGGACTCGACCCTCTTCTGTTCTCTCTTGATTCGGACTCGACCCGCTTCTATTCTCTCTTGATTCATACTCGACCCTGTTTTTTTCTGTCTTGATTCAGACTCGACCCTCTTCTTGTCTCTGTCTTGATTCGGACTCGACCCTCTTCTGTTCCCTCCTTTGATTCGGACTCGACCCGCTTCTATTCTCTCTTGATTCGGATTAGACCCTCTTCTTGTCTCTGTCTTGATTCGGACTCCACCCTCTTCTGTTCTCTCTTGATTCGGATTAGACCCTCTTCTTTTCTCGGTCTTGATTCGGACTCCACCCTCTTCTGTTCTCTCTTGATTCATACTCGACCCTGTTTTTTTCTGTCTTGATTCAGACTCGACCCTCTTCTTGTCTCTGTCTTGATTCGGACTCGACCCTCTTCTGTTCTCTCTTGATTCGGACTCGACCCTCTTCTGTTCTCTCTTGATTCGGACTCGACCCGCTTCTATTCTCTCTTGATTCAGACTCGACCCGCTTTTATTCTCTCTTGATTCGGACTCGACCCGCTTCTATTCTCTCTTGATTTAGACTCGACCCGCTTCTATTCTCTCTTGATTCGGACTCGACCCGCTTCTATTCTCTCTTGATTCGGACTCGACCCGCTTCTATTCTCTCTTGATTCGGACTCGACCCGCTTCTATTCTCTCTTGATTCGGACTCGACCCTCTTCTGTTCTCTCTTGATTCGGACTCGACCCTCTTCTGTTCTCTCTTGATTCATACTCGACCCTGTTTTTTTCTGTCTTGATTCAGACTCGACCCTCCTCTTGTCTCTGTCTTGATTCGGACTCGACCCTCTTCTGTTCTCTCTTGATTCGGACTCCAACCTCTTCTGTTATCTCTTGATTCATACTCGACCCTGTTTTTTTCTGTCTTGATTCAGACTCGACCCTCCTCTTGTCTCTGTCTTGATTCGGACTCGACCCTCTTCTGTTCTCTCTTGATTCGGACTCCAACCTCTTCTGTTATCTCTTGATTTGGATTCAACCCTCTTCTTGTCTCAGTCTTGATTCAGACTCAATCCTCTTCTGTTCTCGGTCTTGAATCAGACTCAATCCTCTTCTAGTCTCGGTCTTGAATCGAGCTCGATCTTCGTCTCAATCTTGATTCGGACCCGACCCTCCTCTTGTCTTGGTCTTGGCTCATACTCAATCTACTCAGGTCTTGACCACATCACTGCCCGCTGTAGCTCAATTATAATGGAACATTTAAGCACTTGATTTCAGATTCCAAATCATATTTACCCACCCCTAAAATAAATAAATAAAATAGCTAACTTCCATTTATCCTTTTACATGTCAGACACCTCTTTCTTTCAAAAAGAGCCGTTTCCTGGGAGAATAGGCTTATGAAGTGGACCAGACTTTGCTGATAACAAAAGTCTGGCTTGTGTCAGACTTGTACAGTCTGTTAACCAACAGTACCACACATCAAACCTACCTGTTCTGGTTTGATATCTGTCCAAATCATTTAGTCATCAGTCTTCACATCTGTCCTCTTGTGTTTCCCAGCAGCTGTTATTTCCTGTTTTCCAGTTTTCACATGCCATACACCTGCCAAACACGGCTAGCGGAGCCTGACACGCAATAACTCAGGCAACTGCTGCACATCATTCACGCAGCAATCAGTCTAACCGGACGCTCGTCATTGATCATCTGTTGTGTACACTAGAAAGCAGCCCTCAGGTGTGCACATGCCACTGTTTGCCACCTATCAGTCATAAAATACCATGTTTATCCTAACCGCAAGTGAACCTCTATTTAACATATCATAGTTTTTGCGACCCATCTGAACAGCCAAGTTTTGGGTCACAACCTGCCATTAGGGAACACTGAGATAAATCACATTGAATTGAGACTATAATCTCCAGACGGACTCTGAGATCCTTCTGAAATAATTATCCATTTGCTCTGACATCGGTTTCTGTTGTTCGTGTTTGCCCTGTGGCAGTTTCAGAGTAGACTTATGCTGTCTATGTCTCAGTCTTATCGCATAATCACAGCACCCCAGCCAAGGACTGCAGGCCCACAGGCGAAACCTGATTTAGATAAATAAGACCTGTTAGATGGAGTAGCTTTGCACTACTGACAAATAAGCCTGTCTGTACGAATAAAACGGTGTGTGTGTTTCTGGGTGTAGTTTTTGCTTTTCCATAAGGGGGACCAAATGTGCTTGCAGTTGTATTACATATACATACTTCTTTCAAAACATAAAAAAAAAAAAAGTTAATGTTCCAAACTTTTGACTGGTAGTAGTGACATATATGATGCAGACTTGAAAATGTACTTCATAGAAATCCCAGTCATGACTTGCTTTATTTTTTAAACTTTTAAGGGTCATTTTTAATTTTAATGCATTTATATATAAATGTGTGAGTGCTTGCTTATGCTTGTAAATCTGCATATTGCTGCATATTGAACTTTGGAGTCATTAGATGGAAGCCAATAATTTTGTTGTGGGCATTTTGTTGGGTCAACACAACTTCCTTTTTAATATTATATATTGATGGGCTTTAATAACCAAGTGACCTAATTTTTGTTGGCGATAACGCTGAAACAAACATCTCTGGGCATTAGTCAAGCCCCATTGGACAGTAATAATCTGATGAAAAGTGATGTTGAACAGTTATTGTATATCTTGCAGTTTGCCATCGAGGGCGTATGACAAGACTAGACATGATTGCTCTGAAGTCTTTATAGGACAGTAGCCATCTAGAATCGTCTACGGCACTAATTGCACAGCGGCTGATTAGCAATTGTAAGTGGTTGGTGGACGTGCTGTTGATAGGAGAAATGCTGATGGGGTGGTTTTCCTGTTAACCTGGTGGTGTGCTGTACATGGCATAATTAAATTGCCCCATGTCTCCTAACCCCACTGTAATATTAGCAGAGTTTATACAGTCATTCATCAAAAAATCCCTCATCAGAGATGCCGTACAGGACTAGCGGAACCTGCTAAGTTAGCACACAGCTGTTTGCGGCGAGAAGGAAACACTGAGAACAGTCAACGAAACAGACCTAAAATCTCCTTTCTCAGCATATTGCTGTACTAGCTTACTAATAAGTGCTCTTATCTCTAGTTCTGATTATTTAGTTGTTATATACTAATATTTGACTTTGCATTATCTTACTTGGTTATTACATGCTTTCAATATTTTCACATTAAATATTGATTTTAGTTTAAATCAATTTCAGTCATTTTTTTGTTTTTGAAAAAAAAAAAATCTTCTGCTCACAAAAGTATATATATACATATATATTGCATACAGAATACTCTATTTAAAAAAAGTAAAATAATAATAATAATTATTATAGTTTTCAATTTCATTAATTTTTTGTGTTTTTGAAAGATTTATCTTCTGGTCACCAAAGCTGTATATCTATATATTATATATATTTTCTATTTTCTATTATATTATATATAAATCTTTTTTTTTTTAAGTAAAATAATAATATTTATAGTTGTTGTTGTTAGTTAGGTAACTGTTATGTAATTTACCATTTTCCATAATTTAAATAATTTGTGCAAATTTTGAAAATTTGAAGATTCAAATTAGTACAAATCTTCATATAAGCAAACATACTTAATCCTAATCCTTATTCTTATTTTTTTTCAAGTTTAAATAAATCTAATGTATTTGGTAAATGAAAACAAATTAAAACTAGATCAATTAGTGCTTACAGGCTGGCTATACAACTGACCCTTTGCAGGGAGTTTGATTGACAGGTGATCTGACCAATCATAATCCGCCATCCGCCGAATCCGCCATTTTTTGTCCGACAAAGCGGTCAGGAGAGTTAGTAGATTAAAGTTGGAGGATTTGAACTTGAAAAACAGAGTCTTTCCGCGGTTAAAACATTCCTCCTCATGTTCATTCATGTTTATTTGATGCTATAAATGAACTAGAAGGAAGAGATGATCGTTTCACGAGCGGCTTTAACTGAGCGATCTGTCAGACACATTAAAGAGACACAAAACGCTATTTATTGTTTAAATTTCTTTAAAAAATGACTTTGTTTCATATCAAAAGTAACCTGGTCTGTCCTGTCTCAGTGTGTTGTCAGTGTGAGAACATGGTGTGTGTGAGAGCCGCGTGGCTTGTCGGACATAGCAACAGTAACTAAGGGGGGCGGGTCTTTCGCAAATTGAATTTATATTCAAGATTAAGAATTTATCTGATTTATTTATTGCTGTCGGTGCGCCTGTACACTAAACCCTGAGAGTTTCCCACTGACTTCACCTGGAGAAAACTTCAGCTGACCTCTGACCAGCCAGACTCTGATCCTTCCTTTGTGGAGTGATTTATGTGTCTTCCTTCATATCGATCGTCTTCGGCTATGATCAAAGGTGCACCTAAAAGCCAGCACTGAGAGAGACCATTATTGTGTGTTTGGCTTTGCTCATACATTATTTATCTCTTTGAGCCTGTTCTATATGCCATTATGGACATTATGAAAGAAGGGAGCCACTGCCTCACCGTTTACTTAGTGTAAGCACAGGATGCCGGGAGGAAAGATCGGATACAGGGTCATAAAAATGCCATAAAGAGGATATTGAGATGCTCTCCTGCCACAGAATGTGCAACATTCCCTATTGGAAATGCGGCCCTGATTTAGGCAAAGAGAGATGGAGTTGTTTTTCATGGTGTCTGTGAGATGGAGGGTTCAGTGAGTTAGAGCGGGATGTGTGGGCTATGGCTTTCAGTCTGTTAGCAGTGTGATAGTGATGGATGGAGCTGGTGTAATATCTGCTGGTTTCTCTCTTTTTTTCCAGAGCAAAGCTCGTGTTGAAGCCATGACGCTGGATTTGGCTTCCTTGAGGAGTGTCCGAGAGTTCGCCGAGATCTTCAAAGCCAGGAAACTGTAAGTAACACAAGATATACAGCAGAATTATAATGCAGGGATGAACTGCTTCCGGAATGAGACGCTGGCTAGGTCATCATGAAAAGCTTTCCGATTGCTCTGTCCTGAGACCGAACCCCCCCCCCCCCCCACCGGCTCCATTAACGAACTATCACATCAGAGAAGGGCCAAAGGTCTCCCCTCTTTCATCCTGAGCCCCGTCCCTCTCGCTGGTCAATACACAAGTATCCGCACCTTAGCTATAGTTCCATCAATCTCAGGGATTGGGAAGTCCTCCACAGCCTCCTGGTGAAATCAATGACCGCTCCCCGCTTTCGGGAAGCTCCGCTGCGCTGCTGAGAACTGCCAACATGACTGTTCAAGACCGTCTATACATGTCTGCTAAAAATACATACAGAAATAAATACATATTTTAATTCTTTTATTAATAAATAATATATATATATATATATATTTTTTTTTTTTTTTTTTTTTTTTTTTTTTTTTGCTGATTTTTATGTTGTTATTAGAAAAATATAAATTTCATTTATTTTGTTTATTTTGTTTATAAAAAAATAATATTTTGTTTATTATAATATACATCATTATTTATTTTTTATATGTACACCCATTATATGTTAGTGTATAATTATTATTAAAAGTTGGCTTAATTCATTTATAAATAATATATTTTAATATTGTTTTATTTTTTTGTTGCTGATAATTAAATAGATGGATGGATGGATGGATGGATGGATGGATGGATAGATAGATAGATAGATGTCAAGACAAAACATTTAATAGGTTGAGTGTGTCTCGTATGCCTTCTATTATCATATCAATACAGTGTTTTTTTAATCTGTAAACATTCATTAGTTTTGTGATGGTGAGCTGCAGTGATCAGTAATTAGGCTAATGAGGCATAATTATGATTTAATATAGACGTGTCTAGAATATTTTCTGTGCTCTGTGAGAACTGTGTCCGTTCGGATGTAGTTCCTTATACTGTATTTCTCAGGAAAAGAAATGTGAAGTATTGATTATATTGAAATAATAATAATAATAGTAATAGTAACGTTGTTTAAATCAGGAGTATCGTTGTCTGAAATGACTGTGTTGTGAGTTGGGCTGTTTCCCAGTCCTGGGTCTTGCTTCGCTTGTTCTTCTGTGGAGTTCCTCAGTGTTCCTGCGGTAGAGCCTCGACCTTCAGCGCTCCATCAGTCCACAGTGAGTGTGTGTGAGTGTGTGTGTGTGGGGGTGTCCCGGGCCCTCGAGGGCCTGCAGGACTCATCTGGCCCCCGGCCGGCCCCGGGGCACGACAGCAGCAGAGCTTGGTCAGCAGCCAGAGTCCTGGAGGTGACCCCCCCCCCCCCCAACACACACACACACACACACACCACCCCGTCCCCGAGCTCGAGCCAACCCCCCCCTCCCGAGTGACTGTGGCTCCTGATTACAGGACCTCTGAGGAGTGTTTCCACAAGTGAAAGATGTGTGTTTTGGGCCCTAAACCCGAGTTAGATGCCCTGCCTACAGCCTAGATAGGAAGCTAAGCGTGTTGCTAAGCTAACAATGCAATATTCATGCAGACTTGAAACCGCACACGCAGGTGTTTGGGCAGAATAGCTCATGTTGAACTTCCACAGTCACTGTTTTGTGTTTGTCATTATGAACCGCCCTCTGCACAGAGCCGGCACTGCTGCGGCTCACAGTGTGTTCTTCGGGTTTGCTTTGTTTTGTCTATTTTTATTTTTTTTTGCTTTCCGTGTTTTGTTTTGCCTTTGTGTTGTTTCGCTTCACTTTGGGTTCTGTCATATTTCGTTCTGATTTGTCTTGTTTTATTTGCTTTTTGTGTTTTGCTTTACCTTTGCTTTAGGTTTAACAAAAGCAAACCTTGTATTGCTTTAGCATCTGTTTTTTATTTGTTCTGTTTTGTTTTACTTTTTGTATCTCATTTTGTTTTTGTATTTTATGTTGTACTTTTGTTTTGCTTTTTCTGTCTTGTTCTGCTTTTTGTGTTTTATATTGCTTTGCTTTTGTGTTTTGTTTAGTTTGTTTTACCTTTGTTTATATTACTTTGGGTTCTGTTTTTTGTTCTGTTCTATTTTGTCCTGTTTTGCTTTTTGTGTTTTATTTTGATGTTTTTTTAT
Source organism: Scardinius erythrophthalmus (assembly GCF_964197995.2). Classification (NCBI taxonomy): domain Eukaryota; kingdom Metazoa; phylum Chordata; class Actinopteri; order Cypriniformes; family Leuciscidae; genus Scardinius; species Scardinius erythrophthalmus. The sequence continues at coordinate 27,746,355 of NC_138244.1, read as the reverse complement.
TTTTTTATTTGCTTTTGTGTTTTTTTTTTCTTTTGTGTTGTATTGCTTTGTTCTGTTTTGTTTTGTTTTGTTTTACTTTTTGTGTTTTTATTTCGATATGTTTTCTTGTATTTTGTTTTTGTTTTGTTTTGTTTGCTTTTTGTGTTTAATTTTGCTTTGCTTTTTTGTGATTAGTTTTGTTGAAAGAGCAGAGCTCTTAAGGTCTGTGTTCGCTCATATTTGTGTACAGCTAGTGTTGCTATGTGCGTGTGAATGCATTACGTTTCCCTCGTGTGTCTTGGCTTGTTGGCTGAAGTGCCAGTCCGGGTTTGTGCCTCCGCCTCTCGAACACATCTGGGCTGGTCAGATCATAATGGAAGCTGTCAGCCTTTAATAAGAGGGAGAGATTAACCTATTAGTTTGGGACCCAAAGCATTTATTTGGCCCAGTGACCCAAAGTTCGTGTGGGGATTGAGAGGGCTTTCTCCCTGGCGCTTTGAACCGTCCAGTTTTCACGGACTTCACGGACTTATATTTTTCCCTGTCTGTCTTCTCACTTCACAGCTCAGGATAGTTGCCAATGAAAGGTTTGAGACTCTGTACTTAAAAGCAACGCTTTGACGCTTCAAAGTAAACAGACACGTAACATTTAATGCACATTTGTTTGGCTGAGAGCAAATATAAGCTCTCGGGGTTTGTTTATACCACAGAGAGGTGTTTTAGAAGTAAGGTTTGACCTAAACCATTGTTCAGATCCCTAATCCTGCGTATGAAAAATAGCTAAATAGCTTAATGTCTTTAGCCGAATGACCTCTGACGACCTCATCTGCGTTCCAGTGAACACTTTCACACACTCCTCGCGCTCATGTGACCCGATCATACCCGAGTGAGTGCGTGAATGAATGGATGAATATCCTCTCTCTCTCCCTGGCCAAGGTTGTATTTCTTCATTAGCGGCTCCCAGGATGTGTGTGTGTGTGTGTGTGTGTGTGTGTGTGTGTGTCCCGGAGGAGGTGGAGTAGATTAATTCTCATCAGAATGGAGAGGTGCTCAGGTGTGAATGGCAGAAGGCAGCTGGTGAGACCACAACACGCCTCCCTGTTTCTGTTTCCGTCGAGATGTCTGCCGGCACACACACACACACACTAACAGTTACTGCCATTGGAGCTTAATTCAATCACAGCTGCTTTCGCCACTTTTTTCCTACCCTCTTTTCTTTTGTAGCCGTCCGTAAACCCCCCGCTCACTCATTCCTTCTCTTTCTCTTTGTTCTTCACCCTCAGTGTGTTCAGGTGGGCACGGGGAACATATTTCCATGCACTTATCATCCCTTTGTTCTCATCAGGGTCTGTAGTGCTTCACTCAGTCTGCTGTGAAGTGTTCTTGATCGCCTATGATGTTTAATTTCGCTGTGTATTGATTGCTTGTGGACAAATTCCTGACTCAAGGTGTTCAATCCGAGAGAAATGCAAAAAAGCGACTCAGATATGCAACAGAAACATGCAAATATTCTCACCAAAACTAGTTATATACTAATTATTTTAGAAAAGTTTGCATACTGGTGTGTGTCAGTCAAGCTGTCTATGGTACATCACATGATCTACTCCTATTGCAGTAACACTTTATTGATAGGCTAACAATGAAATAATATACAGGCTAACTATATAATATATAACTAGATATCTTCATATCAGTAATGGATGATTTTTGTTTTTAACAATAAATGCTTTGTTTTGTTTGTTATTATGAGATGTCCCTCTCAATTGTCTTTAGCTGTTTTTCCCCCCTGAAAGGTTGTATATCAGAAGGAAGCAGATAAATTAAGATGCTATATTAATAATTAATAATTAATTCAAATTGATATGATTATACTTTTTTTTTAATGTTATGATTGATGAATCATGTAAGAACTGACAAAACATACTGTAAGCCTAGAAAACAAAGACCTCTCCTTGGGAAGGAGACAACTATAATTCCACTAATATTGAAACTGTAAGTTTATCGCCTTCATTTCCTCGCTGATGAGAAACGTCATGTAGCTTTTAAGTTGCAAAAGTATTTTACTGATAAAATCGTCAGAGCAGCGCTGAGTGTGTGTCCGCACTGAATGTGTGTGCGTTTGAGCGGGAGAGAGAGAGTATTTGCTTTCCGTACGTAATAAAAGGCAATTATGTGGCAAAACATGGAAATAATCTGTCATTTTTGTTTACTCTATTTATTTTCTTGGTCCGTGTCATTGTGTGTTTTGGTTCTTTTGCTGTTGTCGGCTGTAAAGACCTTTGAAATAACTGAAATCATGTTGCGAAGTGATATAGAGCTGTAATGCGGTCAAGATCTGCTGGAACTACTTTATCCGTGCGTTTCCCTGAAAATACCTGCACACCTTATAATGTCCGTCAGCCAATCAGATTCAAGTGTTCAACTACCCGGTAGTAGTATAAGCTATTTTAAAGGCTTCTAACTTTGTTTTGGAATTTTCTACAATGGACCCTTTTTACAGACTGAGATAATGTGTTTTATTGCTCATCAACATCATAAATCCCGAAAAGTTTTTTTTTTTTTTTATATTTTCATTTAAAAATGACTGTAAATGAGAAATTCTGACAAACAAATTCTTTTGTAATTGGTCTGCTCTGCTCTGCTCTGATTGGTCAGATGACCCAGTCTGTTGTGATTGGTCTACTCTACTCTGATTGGTCAGATGACCCAGTCTGTTGTGATTGGTCTACTCTGCTCTGATTGGTCAGATGACCCAGTCTGTTGTGATTGGTCAACTCTGCTCTGATTGGTCAGATGACCCAGTCTGTTGTGATTGGTCTACTCTGCTCTGATTGGTCAGATGGCCCAGTCTGTTGTAATTGGTCTGCTCTGCTCTGCTCTGATTGGTCAGTTAGTCCAGTCTGTTGTGATTGGTCTACTCTGCTCTGATTGGTCAGAAGACCCAGTCTGTTGTGATTGGTCTACTCTGCTCTGATTGGTCAGATGGCCCAGTCTGTTGTGATTAGGGCTGCACGTTTTCAAGTTTTTCATTAACCGTTAACCGAGGCCCTTAGCGGTTAATACTCGGTTAACCACAGTGTGCGCGCCGCAACCCCGAGATAGGCGTAATTTGCGGGTGGGAATGTCCCCAGCACAACTATTTTCTAAGGTCGATATTGTCCCCACCACTTTTGAAACATCTCGCGGGATGAATAACGTTACCAATACAAATAAAAAAACACATCTCCAGTTAACTAGCAGAGCATTCATTTCGTTCGTTTTTTTTTAGGCGATCTAGCGCTGAAATATTTTGTTTTTTAAGTGATCAAAGTGCTCGTTACCGCTGCGATCGAGAAGGGTCTTGTAAAACGTGCTGAGGTAATATTAATTCGTGGCCACGAAACAATTCACCTGAATATTCACCAATTCACACACACACGAAAAAAAAAAGGAATAAAAAGATGTACGAGAATAGTCGGCCTTCACTGAAGAGCTATTTTCACTAGTGAGAAAAACAGTTTAATAATTATTAATTCGTGGCCACGAAATAATTCACCTGAATATTCACCAATTCACAAAAAATAGGTCTTTAGCATTCACTAATTAATAATATCAAAGTCTGTTTTTTGGCCACGTTGTAATTCGTTTAATCAAAATGAGGGAGGGAATTAGTTCAACGTGTCCACGATTTATTAAAACGAGGGAACAAATAAGTCGTCATAACAACTAATTATTTAGATCAGTGGACAGGGCGCATAAGAACAAGCAGTGAGAGATCCCAGGCCGCGCGCGCGCGCACTCTCACCGCCCTCAAACAACACGAGCGCTGTATTGCTCTCTCTCCCTCGCGCATATCAACACAATAGTAAAAGGTCGGAAGACCGATTGTGTTTTATTGATTAGTAGTTTGTTCATATAAAGTGTTTGATTAGCAAGTACATGTTTAGGAAATGCATAATACAAAATGTATGGGTTAATGTAACGGTAAACGCATGCGCGGGTAACTGCTGGGGTAAAGCTGTGGCTCTGCAGACAGATATTATTGTGCTGCGATCAGTAGCGCGGATACTATGTTTGTTTCTGGCTCGCGCACAGCCTTCACTCTCGGACGCGCGCTTTCTTTCTTTCTTTTGCTTCATGTTAGAAAACTGGTCTAGCGGTCTCTGGTGGTGCAAAAATGTATTACAACTAAATTAACCGAGCAAAATGTTTCACTCGGTTACGCAATTTTTAACGGTTAATCGGTTAACCGGTTAACCATGGACACCCCTAGTTGTGATTGGTCTATTCTGCTCTGATTGGTCAGATGGCCCAGTCTGTTGTGATTGGTCTACTCTGCTCTGATTGGTCAGATGGCCCAGTCTGTTGTGATTGGTCTACTCTGCTCTGATTGGTCAGATGGCCCAGTCTGTTGTGATTGGTCTACTCTGCTCTGATTGGTCAGATGGCCCAGTCTGTTGTGATTGGTCTGCTCTGCTCTGATTGGTCAGATGGCTCAGTCTGTTGTGATTGGTCTACTCTGCTCTGATTGGTCAGATGGCCCAGTCTGTTGTAATTGGTCTGCTCTGCTCTGCTCTGATTGGTCAGATGACCCAGTCTGTTGTGATTGGTCTACTCTGCTCTGATTGGTCAGATGGCTCAGTCTGTTGTGATTGGTCTACTCTGCTCTGATTGGTCAGATGGCCCAGTCTGTTGTAATTGGTCTGCTCTGCTCTCCTCTGATTGGTCAGATGACCCAGTCTGTTGTGATTGGTCTACTCTACTCTGATTGGTCAGATGACCCAGTCTGTTGTGATTGGTCTACTCTACTCTGATTGGTCAGATGACCCAGTCTGTTGTGATTGGTCTACTCTGCTCTGATTGGTCAAATGACCCAGTCTGTTGTGACTGGTCTACTCTGCTCTGATTGGTCAGATGACCCAGTCTGTTGTGACTGGCCTACTCTACTCTGATTGGCCAGATGGCCCAGTCTGTTGTGATTGGTCTACTCTACTCTGATTGGTCAGATGGCCCAGTCTGTTGTGATTGGTTTACTCTACTCTGATTGGTCAGATGACCCAGTCTGTTGTGATTGGTCTACTCTGCTCTGATTGGTCAGATGGCCCAGATGAATCACCCTCTACAAAGAAAGCTCAACACATTGATAAAATGTAATGGCTGAAAAGTAAATATGAAATGTATATATTCCATTGTATATAATGTGTGTATATAATAGCACATTGTGTCTAAACAATACTAATAGCACTGCTGACAGCAGAATAGCAGCTGTACTTGAGCATGGACGGCCGATGACTGAACTGACTTTGCTGAAAGAGACTTTGATATATCAAAAACATTCCCTTTTTGCCAGCTATTGTTTTACATGCGTTTGTGCACCTCCTGTTTTCTCTTTACACTGATGTTGCTTTTAAATGTGACGACGACCGATATAAACATATATCAGGGATGCCACAGAACAACCATTTTTAGTTCCCTAAAGAACATTCTCAAAATAACATTCTTTTTTAATCTTTTTGTGAAGAAGATTTTAATAAAATTAAGAACCTATTAAGAATCTTTTGTGCAATGGAAAGATTCCTTGGATGATAGCATCAATGCCAGTTAAGAACCTTGTGTGCCGAGAAAAAAAAAGCCTTCATAACAAAGAGATCCATAGATGTACATCATTTATATTTAACATCTCATTGCCCATAAAACCTTAGCGCTGTGAGAATAGTCTTTTACAGTGTGTGTGTGTGTGTGTTATCAGTGTCTCCACAGAATTACTCTTACCCGTCGTGGCTTTGCTAATAACCGTGTGTTTGTGGGTGCCGTCTGTGTAACACCGTTTATGTGTGTCTGTCTATTTGAAAGCATCTCTCTGTTAGCCACACATTTTCTCGGCGGCCCATAAACGCAGCTCTTAATGACGGCCGGTCGGAGTGGAGGGAGACAAAAGCAATCATTCTTTTATGGGCAGAGATTATTCTCAGGTCAAAGGTCGTGCCCTGGGGGTTCTTTAAAGTAAGTATGGAGCGTTATTCCTCCCGGTTCGCTCGTTTCCGCCCCCGCTCGCCCTGACACGTAAATTGCACATTTGTGGAAGACCCCCCTGATCGCATTAATAAGTTTAAAGGGAGTTTTTACATTATGTGGCCTAAGCTATTAAAACCATTTGTTAGCTTTTTGCTTATGAAGACACGCCTGGCGGGGGGGCGTCTCAGACCGAGCGTGTGTGAGCCGCAGTTGTTAAATCAGAGGGCACAACAGTAGGATTATCATGCAAACAACAACGCTGCTTCCCACAGAGGCCCATTTCCAAAGCAACCGGAGAAATTACTGAGAGAGAGAGCGAGAGAGAGAGAGAGAGAGAGTGCTTGTGGTCTTCTTAAAACCGGCTATCACAGAGTTTTTTGTCCGTCTATGTCAGTGTTATTTTAGTATTATTTATATGCAATTATTCTTTAATATAATAATATTTGCATAAGATTTTTCATTTTATTATTATTATTATTTTTTTTTTTACTAGTTAGGTTTACATTTTTTTTATTCAGTGTTTCAACTATATCTAAACTGTTGGCAAGTTTGTTTTTCATATATAAAATATACAGGGCTTGACATTGACTTTTTTGCTCACCCGCCACTGTGGCTAATTCCAAAGTTACTTGCCATTCAGTATTTTTACTGGCCACAGATTTGACAGCGATACCATTGGGAAAAACTACCATATAGATATTTTTAATATTATGTCTTAATTTGTCAGCAGGTTTATTAGGCTGCTGTCACTTTAAGACCTGACGCATACATCCATTATACTGTTACACATGCGTTTTCTTTCTTTCTTTTTTTTCTGAGGACATTTTCTCTTTTCTGTTTACGCGAATACTTGTCAAGACCGGCATTTTGACATTATTTTATATGCATTTTACTTTATGTATGCGTACTTTGGGTGTGAGCACAAAATCTGCAGGTATGAGTAAAATTATGCGCAATCCCACGCTGAAACTCAAGCCCTGTAACACAAACTATATTCATCCGGAGCAAATGAAACGAGTGAGTGAGTGGAGGCGGGTTTGTGTGTCACTCGCTGTCGGTGAAATGAGAGAGAGAGAAAGAGCAGCTGGCATTGTGTATCTATTGTGCGGAAAATTAGTATTGCAACATTTCAGATATCTCAGTATTGATATGTAGCGTAAAATCTATATTTTTAACGACACTACATTGCACTTAGTTTATTATTTCAGATGCCTTTTTACAAGACTACAATTGAATCATGGCACACATAATCATTCATTAACACAGAAATGCATTGTCAACACTGATCTGTGATTTATTAATAAAATATCTTTTTATTAATAAACTGAAGTTCTAGCATATACTTCTTAGTAACTGAAACCCACAGCTTCACTATTAGTAGAGAGACACTGCCAGGTAGAATTAATTCACACGCAATCGCTCTCTCACTAATGCATTCATATAAATGTAATCTTTACTGTGGTAGTTTATCTGTATCTGATTTAAAACGAGAAATATAACGACCCAAAGACAAAAGAACTGACAAAAATAAGCTGTTATGTACAGTAGGAGCGCTGTCATACACTATATCTGTTCCAGTCTCAGCTCGAGGTTCAGGCTATTTTTGTTCATTAATGACGTCATCACCGACAAGTCGTCATCGACTCGACTTTCATCACATAAATGTGGACTTTAAACAATCTGAAGTCGTTCAACCCCTTCTTTGGATTGCTCAATCTTTTGATGTATTCTACAGATTGTGATGTTAAGGAATGAGCATACGCTGAAGTGTTGTGTGTCTGTACGGGTGTGTGTTCCTGGTTTCCGGGTGTTTTCCGTGTCTCACTCATGGGATCCGTTATCTCCTGATCACGAGCATCACAGACATGCTCCTCTTCCATTACACGCTCTCAAACACAAGCGTGAAAGTCATAAAGTTTAATGGTGTTCTCTCGCAGGTACAATCACTCCCTCTTTTTGAGTCCACGCTTCATTAAGTCCCAGAGAGATCTGTGTGTGTGTGTGTGTGTGTGTGTGTGTGTGTGTGTGTGTGTGTGTGTGTGTGTGTGTGTGTGTGTGTGTGTGTGTGTGTGTGTGTGAGAGTGTCAGTCAGCGTTGGAGAGTAGATCAGTTTCCTCCACAGATGTTCTCCAGCGGGAGGTGAACGGCTCTCTCGGGCGTGAGTGTGTGACTGTGTCTGTGAATGTGAGTGTGTGTGTGTATATATATATATATATATATATATATATATATATATATATATATATATATATATATATATATATATATATATATATATATATATATATATATATATATATATATATATATATATATGTATGTGTGTGTGTGTAAAATGTCAGTCATATTCATTCCCAGTTCCGTAGCATGTATTTTCTGATAAAAACCTGTAAATTAAAAAGTTATGAAATTGTAAGTAGTTCAATGGGGCTCAATTCAATTGCAGGTTAGACTGACTATATATATATATACACTGCCGTTCAAAAGCATGGGATCGCTAAGATTTTCAATGTTTTCAATGTTAAAAGAAGCCTCTTATCCTCACCAAGGCTGCATTTATTTGATTTTGATTTAATCTATTTTCTTTTTTAATATTGTTAAATATTATGACAATTTAAAATAACTCTGTTCTATTTGAAAAGCCTATATTTTTAAATATAATTTATTCCTGTGATGCAAAGCAGCATCATTACTCCAGTCTTCAGTGTCACATGATCCTTCAGAAATCATTCTAATATGATGATTTGATACTCAAGAAACAGTTATGATTATTATCAATGTTCAAAACAGTTGTGAACAATTTTTATTTCACAATTCTTTGATGAATAGAAAGTTCAAAATAACCATATTTATCTCACACTTATAAGGTGAACACTTATTCAGTTACTGTGGTTCAGGGGGTGAACTGTAGTTTAGGGGGGTAAACACTTATGCAGTTACTGTAGTTCAGGGGTGAACACTTATGCAGTTACTGTAGTTCAGGGGGTGAACACTTATTCAATTACTCTAGTTCAGGGGGGTGAACACTTATGCAGTTACTGTAGTTCAGGGGGTGAACACTTATGCAGTTACTGTAGTTCAGGGGGTGAACACTTATGCAGTTACTGTAGTTCAGGGGGGTGAACACGTATGCAGTTACTGTAGTTCAGGGGGTGAACACTTATGCAGTTTCTGTGGTTCAGGGGGGTGAACACTTATTCAGTTACTGTAGTTCAGGGGGGTGAACACTTATGCAGTTACTGTAGTTCAGGGGAATGAACACATATGCAGTTACTGTAGTTCGGGGGGGTGAACACTTATGCAGTTACTGTAGTTCAGGGGGTGAACACTTATGCAGTTACTGTAGTTCGGGGGAATGAACACATGTGCAGTTACTGTAGTTCAAGGGGTGAACACTTATGCAGTTACTGTAGTTCAGGGGAGTAAACACGTATGCAGTTACTGTAGTTCAGGGGGTGAACACTTATGCAGTTACTGTAGTTCAAGGGGTGAACACTTATGCAGTTACGGTAGTTCAGGGGAGTGAACACGTATGCAGTTACTGTGGTTCAGGGGGGTGAACACTTATTCAGTTACTGTAGTTCAGGGGGGTGAACACTTATGCAGTTACTGTAGTTCAGGGGAATGAACACATATGCAGTTACTGTAGTTCAGGGGGTGAACACTTATGCAGTTACTGTAGTTCGGGGGAATGAACACATGTGCAGTTACTGTAGTTCAAGGGGTGAACACTTATGCAGTTACTGTAGTTCAGGGGAGTGAACACGTATGCAGTTACTGTAGTTCAGGGGGTGAACACTTATGCAGTTACTGTAGTTCAAGGGGTGAACACTTATGCAGTTACTGTAGTTCAGGGGAGTGAACACGTATGCAGTTACTGTAGTTCAGGGGGTGAACACTTGTTCAGTTACTGAAGTTCAGGGGTGAACACTTATGCAGTTACTGTAGTTCAGGGGGGTGAACACTTATGCAGTTACTGTAGTTCAGGGGGTGAACACGTATGCAGTTACTGTAGTTCAAGGGGTGAACACTTATGCAGTTACTGTAGTTCAGGGGATTGAACACATATGCAGTTACTGTAGTTCAGGGGGTGAACACTTATGCAGTTACTGTAGTTCAGGGGGTGAACACTTATGCAGTTACTGTAGTTCAGGGGGTGAACACTTATGCAGTTACTGTAGTTCGGGGGAATGAACACATGTGCAGTTACTGTAGTTCAAGGGGTGAACACGTATGCAGTTACTGTAGTTCAGGGGGTGAACACGTATGCAGTTACTGTAGTTCAAGGGGTGAACACTTATGCAGTTACTGTAGTTCAGGGGAGTGAACACATATGCAGTTACTGTAGTTCAGGGGGTAAACACTTATGCAGTTACTGTAGTTCAGGGGGTGAACACTTATTCAGTTACTGTGGTTCAGGGGGGTGAACACTTATTCAGTTACTGTAGTTCAGGAGGGTGAACACTTATGCAGTTACTGTAGTTCAGGGGAATGAACACATGCAGTTACTGTAGTTCGGAGGGTGAACACTTATGCAGTTACTGTAGTTCAGGGGGGTGAACACTTATGCAGTTACTGTAGTTCGGGGGAATGAACACATGTGCAGTTACTGTAGTTCAAGGGGTGAACACTTATGCAGTTACTGTAGTTCAGGGGAGTGAACACGTATGCAGTTACTGTAGTTCAGGGGGTGAACACTTATTCAGTTACTGTAGTTCAGGGGGTGAACACTTATGCAGTTACTGTAGTTCAGGGGAATGAACACATATGCAGTTACTGTAGTTCGGGGGGTGAACACTTATGCAGTTACTGTAGTTCAGGGGGTGAACACGTATGCAGTTACTGTAGTTCAGGGGAGTGAACACGTATGCAGTTACTGTAGTTCAGGGGAATGAACACTTATGCAGTTACTGTAGTTCAGGGGGTGAACACCTTTGCAGTTACTGTAGTTCAGGGGGTGAACACTTATGCAGTCACTGTAGTTCAGGAGGTGAACATGTAGGCAGTTACTGTATTTCAGGGGGTGAACACTTATGCAGTTACTGTAGTTCAGGGTTGAACACTTATGCAGTTACTGTAGTTCAGGGGGTGAACACTTATGCAGTTACTGTAGTTCGGGGATTGAACACCTATGCAGTTACTGTAGTTCAAGGGAGTGAACACTTATGCAGTTGCTGTAGTTCAGGGGAATGAACACATGCAGTTACTGTAGTTCAGGGCGGTGAACACATGCAGTTACTGTAGTTCAGGGGGTGAACACTTATGCAGTTACTGTAGTTCAGGGGATTGAACACTTACGCAGTTACTGTAGTTCAGGGGGTGAACACTTACGCAGTTACTGTAGTTTGGGGGGGGTGAACACTTATTCAGTTACTGTAGTTCAGGGGGGTGAACACTTACGCAGTTACTGTAGTTCAGGGGGGTGAACACTTACGCAGTTACTGTAGTTCAGGGGAATGAACACATATGCAGTTACTGTAGTTCAGGGGGTGAACACATATGCAGTTACTGTAGTTCAGGGGGGTGAACACTTACGCAGTTAGTTGTTCCAATTTTTTTTTTTTTTTTCTCTGAAATGTCACTTTGGTTTTCAGTGACATTTGCATAGGTTGTAATATTTACATGAAAGGTGCAAAGGTTCAAATATGATTTATATTTTTATATTCACTGTATGAATGAAATATTATTAAATATACATTACATTTATATTATATTATATAAAAATCCATAAAAATAGATTACACATATGAAGAATATTTTGATATATTGAAAAACATTAAATAAAATATTATAAAATGTATTACATATTTATTTTCATTATATATTTCTTGTTTTACCATTTTTATTTTTATTTTATATTAACACATATAATATCGTATCTGCATTACCACCTCAGATGTGCATTATATTATATTATATTATATTATATTATATTATATTAGATTAGATTAGATTAGATTAGATTAGATTAGATTAGATTAGATTAAATTATTTATTATAAACTGATTACATTCGTTTTTTTTATTAAATGTAATCCTGTAGGAGCATTGGGTCATGTTGTATTTCAGATGTAATGCTAGCTGTACGGTAATCAGGCACAATAACTGTTAATAACCTTATTGTGTTTGGGTCTTCTAAAGGTCAGTTGCATCTAGAACATGTGCTGTTCAGTGTTTGTTTCGCTGCGTGTTTCTAATGAAGCACATGTGTTACCGTGGCCTCTGCACATTTCCCATGATCCCGTGCGTTTCCACTGATGCACGCTGCTTTCCACATAGAACCTGAAGGGAAATGTGAAGTGTACTTTTTTTTAATGTCATAGAGAAGACTCATTAAAGCAGGGGCATAACAATTCCTCCATTAATTTTCCAGCAACCAGTTTTTAATTAATAGTGCAGGCAGTATTAAATATGAAGTACACAAATTGCCTGTGGGCTTCGTAATTAATTCTAATGGAAGAAATTAAAAATTGGTGGGGTGGATTCCGATTATTCTGCTGTATGGCCGTGGTTTCGGGACCACTGGAGCGACTCTGTCAAAGAGAAAGATCTCGCCCGGACTCTCCAGAAATCTGTCGTTCCTCACGCTGATGGACGTCTGCACACACTGACCTTGGAGTAGCCTTGAGCGGATGTGTTTGAGTGTGTTTTAATCCCTAATTCCATTCAGAATGATTTTGTTTAATCTGTAATTTGTTTTCGTTTGGGAGGTTTTTGTGGTTTTGTTTTTGTGGTTTTTTTTTTTTAGTTTTTGTGTTTTGTTTTAATTTTTTTTGTGTGTTGTTTATGGTTTTGTTTTAGCTTTAGGTTTTTTTGTTTTGTTTGTTTTGGTTTTATTGTTTTGCTTTTAGTTTTAGGGTTTTGTTTTGGTGGTTTTTTTATTATTGTTTTTTGTTTTAATGTTGTTTTTTATGTTTATGTTTTTCTTTTGTTTTTATTGTTTTGGTGTTGTTTATGGATTTGTTTTGGTTTATTGTTTTGTTTTGGTGTTGTTTGCTTTTCCTTTGGTTTGTTTTTTATTGTTTTGGTGTTGTTTATGTTTTTGTTTTAGTTTGTTTTGTTTTTGTGTTGTTGATTTTTTTTGGTTTATAGTTTTGTTTAGTTTTAGTTGGTTTAGTTTTAGTTATCTATTGTTTTTTAGTTTTTTGTTTTGTTTTATTGTTTTGTTTTTATTTTGGTGTTGTTTATGTTTTTGTTTTTGTTCAGTGTTTTGTTTGTTTTAGTTTTATGGTTTTGCTTTTACTAACATAATGATTGTTTGCAAGCATGTGTTCCTTTCCCTCATTGAGTGTGGCTGTGTCTCTGTGAAGGCCTCTGCACGTGCTGGTGTGTAACGCAGCCGTCTGCACTCAGCCCTGGAGATTGACAGAGGACGGGCTGGAGTCCACCTTCCAGATCTGCCATCTCGCTCACTTCTACCTGGTCCAGCTCCTGCTCGATGTCCTGAGGCTCTCGGCTCCGGCCCGCGTGGTGGTGGTGTCCTCAGAGTCTCACAGGTCAGAAACACTCCACATCATTGCTTTAGTTCATCTCTGAAGCATCCATGTTTATATAAACCCCCTACCTCCCTTAATTTGGCAAAGATATATATATATAATATGCAAAAATAAAAATATTTACAGGAGATAACTACAAGTCCGTAGCAAACAATGCAAAGTAGAATCCAAAATCGTAGTCAGTCAGGCGTGGGTCAAGTTAACAAGAATTATGACAGGTCCAAAATCACAAACTCCAAAAAAACCTCACAACACAATCTGAAATAATCCCTCACAATCTGTCTGATACGACACTCTTGACAAAATGACGATGATGATGATACGAAGTTATACTGAAGTGGTACACAATCAAACACACAATGGCACAATAATGTCCTTGGTTGAGTGTTTGGGGTGGTCTTATATCTGGATGAGGTGTGGAGGAGAACCAATCACAGCCTCCAGGAAATGATCACAAGATACCGCCCACCTGTAACACCAACATGCACAGAGACAATATACACAGGACAGAATGGAATAAATGACTCAGGCTCATAACAGACCAGCAATAGAGAAAGGTTGTGTATGATATCTATTAGCACATGCCAACTAGGCCATGCTAACCAGCTAAACCCTGAGTTCTCTGTTGAGAAACGGGCCACTTCTGTTCTCAGAAATCTTGCCCATACACCCGAGTTTCCATTACATTGGGAAACAATGCGTATACTATAAGTGCAGTGCAGATAGTATGCAGAAAGAGAGAGCTAACGGTTCCTGTTACATGACTATTAAATAAAAAGTGCTTTGAAGAACATGTTCGACTCTGAGAGTGAGGGTCCATTAGATTAACAAGCCCCATGTGTGATCGAGTGAACAGAGTCTTACACAGTCTCAATTCACTCTCCCCAACTGTAAAATCACTTACTTGTAATCGCAGTAACTCCTCCAATTAACTTTAACAGTTTATCTCCCGTTCTCTACCACACCTGATAATTTCTGATCCTCACCTCCTCATCTCTATCAGTTCCATTGCCTTTAATATGTAGCCTTTTGAGCTCACCATCTGACCTCTGACCCAGGAAGAGATTATATTTCCCAAAGCCGCAAGAGCCGTTAAACCTTGACACCGCTGTACGAGGAACCAAAGAATGAGGGAAATTGAGGGTGTCAAAATAAAATGTGTTCAGCGGGGACGTTTATCTGCGCTGCAGCACTGGGGCTTAAGTGACAGGACCGATCGGTGTTGGCATTTTCCTCCCGACTCCAAACAAGAGACACGGATAGTGTGGACGGGAGACTCACCTCTGAAAACTCACGCTTTTATACTTCAGTCTCTTTAAAGCAGGATCCTGCAGTCATTAAACACCAGCCTGACCTGACCTTTTCATACCTCTGCTCTGAAAATAGACTCTTTCCACCCCAGAATGCCTCTGCTGGGAAGACCGTATGGATTATCCTGGCCGTGAGATGATGACAGAGTCAACATGTGCAGAGGATAGTGGGGATGGATATATAGCCGCTAAACTGATAGGGCTAGTTCAGCCAAAAATACTAATAAAAAAAACATTCTGTCATACTCATGCTCATGTCGTTCCAAACCTGCTTTTCTTTTTCCATGGAACATATAATGAGTTTTAAAGTGCCCCTATTAAGGCTCCTGATTTTGTTTGGGATATCCCACAATAGTTTTACATGAATCAAAGGTAAAAAAAACAGTCATTTTCTCATAATATCCACTGCAGAATCAGCTCTTTTCTCACAGTGTCTTAAACGGTTCAATCAAGGATTCATTCGCTCTAAACCCCGCCTTTCCGAGAGCTGCTCTGCTCTGATTGGTCAGATTGTTGTGATTGGTCTACTCTGCTCTGATTGGTCAGATGGCCCAGTCTGTTGTGATTGGTCTACTCTCCTCTGATTGGTCAGATGGCCCAGTCTGTTGTGATTGGTCTACTCTGCTCTGATTGGTCAGATGACCCAGTGTGCTGTGATTGGTCAGAAACTAAACGCTCATTATCATATCTGAATCTCAGCTCTTGACACACAGTGATACGAACAGTAACGATGGCGTGGGTTTTACCGTATCAAAGTGGATTTGCTTTGTCAGCAGCAAACAGCGTCTTCTCGACATGAACAACACGAACCAAACTCTTCCAGTCTCAGATACACTACAGTGTTTGAGGGCGGAGCAAAGAGACGCTGTTCAGCCAGTCAAGACCATAGACTGACATTATGCAAATTAGTTATAAACCTACGCAGTTCAGCAGGAAGTGAGACGGGAATTACTGACAACTCGTTTCAGAATCAATTATTTCTATATCTTTTAAACTTTGCAGAGCTTTTGCTTTCACAAACAGCTATATTACACTTCATGAAAGGAAATATATATATATATATATATATATATATATATAAAACAAAAAACATAATAGCTTTAAATAATGTTTACTGTCACACAGCACTTGAAATTTAATAGTGATGCATGGTAATAAAAAAATTATAATAATAAAATAATGAAATATTATTTATTATGCATTGATCATATATTATATTAATGAAAAATTAACTATTAATTATGCATGTATATATTTTTAAATATCAGAAAAGTGGCCCATACGACTTTTATTCCCAGTCTGAATCCATAAGAATCAGAGGAACAGACCTTCATTTACGTCAGTGCTCTCTTAAAATGTTGTCCTCTGCCATTGCTCTTTAACTTGTTAGTCAAACTGAACTACTGTTATGATACTTTTAATTTTTTTTTTTCTCCCTGAGCTTGACAGACCATGGTAATTTCATGTTTTGGGAAAGAAAAGTGTTTTTTTGGGTGAGCTACTGCTTTAATGAAGTAGTTTCCCTCTCCCACAGTTCACACTTTGAGTATTTGCAGCGACGCGATGCCCGCAGATGTTGGTGTTTACCCAAGCAGAGATGTAACGTGTCAAACAGCAACACGCGCCGCACTGAGCTTGTCATACAGTGAATGTGACGTTTTGATTGGTTGTTATGTAAAGCACATAATTAAGAGGTAAACTCTGAATGCGATTGCGGGCGCAGAACACACTCTGATCCACACTAGGGGAGGGACAATTCATTTCACTGCAGTTTCTTGGGACTGTTGTTTACACACACACAAGGACACATCGAGAAAATACAGCGCCTTGTGTTCAGGGGCCTTGTCAAACATCTGGCGTTTAACAGCTTAGTCAGAGCCAATTAAAGAACGTCATGTCGTAGCTTTGATTTGCATTAAGCCAGACCTGGCCTGCCAAAGCTCATTTAGTTCACTTCTCCATCGGCTCACGTTCTGGACGTTATTCCCGCAACTCAAGTCAACGGGAAATCAGTTTTGTCCATTTGTTCATATTCACCATTTACATTAATTATTTTTAGTTCACCCCTAAATGAACGCTTCGTTATCATTCATTTACCTTTTCGTCATTCCAAACCTGTATTGACTGAATGTCTTTATTCTGTGAAAAATTATATTTTGAAGAATGCCAGTAACCAAGCCGTTTGTGTGACTGTAGACTTCTGTTTCAACCAAACGAAACAAAAGAAGGCACATAATGCAAGACACAAAAGACAAAACACACACACAAACACAAAACTAATCAAGACAAAGCACAAAACGAGACTAAACATTTGAAACTAAAAACACAACAAGCAATTAAAAATCACACCTACAGGGACTGTAATGATATCATATTATAAATAAATAGACATTAATATGGAGTTGGTCCCTCTTTGCAGCTATAACATCTTCCACTCTTCTGGGAAGGCTTTCCACAAGATTTTGGAGTGTTTCTTTGGGAATTTTTGCCCATTCATCCAGAGCATTTGTGGATAAAAAGGCCTGGGTCGCAATCTTCGGTCCAGTTCATCCCAAAGGTGTTGGATGGGCTTGCGGTCAGGGCTCTCTGAAAGTTCTTCCACACCAGACTCATCCAACCATGTCTTTATGGACCTTGCTTTGTGCTCTGACACAGTCATGCTGGGATAGAGAAGGGCCTTCTTCAAACTGGTATGCTGAAGCATTGAGATTTCCCTTCTGTGGAAGTAAAGAGCCAAGCCCAACCCCTGAAAACAACCCCACACCACAATCCCCCCTCTAGCAAACTTTACACTTGGCACAATGCAGGCAGGCAGGAAACGTTCTCCTGGTATGCGCCGATCAGACTTCCACACAGAGAAGCGGGATTGGTCACAGAGAGTCCAGTGGCCTGCTTTAGTGTACACCACTGCATGCAGATGCTCGGCCATGGAAACCCACTCCATGAAGCTCCCGCCGCACAGGCACTGTGCTCGGCTCTCGGTGACCCGTTCGCTCTGACTTTACCTGCTAAAACGCTTCCAGATTCCTGTAACACCACTCACAGTTGACCTTGCAGTATCTAGCATAGGCATCCTATCACAGTACCACGCTTGAATTCACTGAGCTCTTCAGAACAAGTGTTTGTAAATGCAGACTGCATGAGTTGGTGCTTGATTTGATACACCTGTGTCAATGGGTCTGAATGAATGGGTCAAGTTCAGTGTTCAACAGGTGTATCCCAATACTTTTGTCCATATACCTATATCCTTTTGTTTTGTTTTTTTGTCTTTATATTTATCAGGGGTGTAACGGATACCCTCATGTCACGACTCGATGCATATCACGATACTGAACTCACGATATCATATTATTGCGATAGTCCAAGACATATGGTAAAAGGTAAAAAAAATAAAAAATGTTGATTGAAATGGTAAATTTGATATTACATTGTGTGTGTAAATGAATAGTCTTGGACTCAGTGCTGGAAACCCAAAGCACAGGACAGTAGAGACGCCAGAATAACAATATTCATGATTCTGGAGCTGAAAACAGAATTATTGTAGATGAATATGCTTGTGCTCTTTCACTGACTAAATATATTTAAAATAATGTCGGACACTTTTACTGGTAACATCAGACATTTGACATTATCAGAACACACAAATATCCCACATTGCATTATTATACATTATATTCAACATTATATATATAGTAGTTTAATGCCTGACTCTAAAACTCTAAAAACTTGAATTGAATCATATTGTCACTATTCACGATACACATGATGCACTTTTGTATTGCGATATATTGTTACACCCCTAATATTTCTTGCTGATGGTTGTTTCGGAAGGTTCACGGATCTGGTGGACATGTGTGGGAAGGTGGACCTGAACCTGCTGTCCCCCCCGCAGAAGCAGTACTGGTCAATGCTGGCCTACAACCGTGCCAAACTCTGCAACCTCCTGTTCTCCAGCGAGCTGAACCGACGCATGTCGCCCTTCGGCGTCACCTGTAACGCACTGCATCCTGGGAACATGATGTACACCTCCATCCACCGCAGCTGGTGGCTCATGACCCTGCTCTTCACCCTCGCACGACCCTTCACCAAGTCCATGGTAAGAGCAAGAGATTTCATGTTCCCTTCTTTCCCGTGATGCAGTGTGAGGACTGAGTATGTTTCATAACGGCTCTGATTTTGAACATTGGTTCATACGCAGCACAAACACACACAGCTAGCTGTCCTCATGTGAAGCACACAGTAGACTTGATGTGCACCAGAGTTTGATGTTAGTGTCTTGCTAACACCCTAAAGGTTGCTCACACAGAACACGGCTTTGCGTTTAAACACACGAGGCGGCCGGCAGTGGAAAAGAAAAAGATGCAAGGCTTTGAGGCGAGTTTTTAGTTCAACTACTTTGAAGTCGAAAACCACATTTTAAGAACGACGTGTCTTGTGTGAGATGCATCCATCTAGAACCTGTTCACATAAACACAACAGAAAAGCAGCTCAGTAGAGTGCAAAAACCTGCTCTTTTTTATTAAAATTTTTGATGATATTTTTTGGATTTTTGTTTTACATTAAATTATTATTATTAATCAACTGTGCTGTATTATATATATATATATATATATATATATATGTATAATATACACACACACAATTGAATGGGTGATAGCCAATAAATTGCTTGCTTTAAAATGATTTGGTTTAAATAAATGAAAACACTAAAAGTTAATTTAGGCATCCCAACCTTATAATGTACAGTATGACATCTATACTATAAATCACTTTTAGGATTACATTTAACAGTGGTTTTGAATTATTTATGTAAATAAATAAATCAGTCAATCAATCAATCAATCTAATATTGGCCAATAACCGAGATGGATCCATAATTAATTTGCATCCATAATGCTTTTTTTGCATTAACTATATTAAGTTTCTTTCCACTGAGTTTGTCACAGTGAGTTCTGGAATTGCCTTTGAGTGAATACATGCGACGCTGCCTTTAAATGTGGCCACAGTGAGGTTTATTAGAGTTTAACTGTGTGTTTCTTCATTTCAACCAGTGTGTGTGTGTGTGTGTGTGTGTGTGTGTGTGTGTGTGTGTGTGTGTGTGTGTGTGTGACCTGCCTTTACTTCTGTGAAGTTTAGACACAGGTGATGGTGTCCAAGAGAGTTTCACTAGCATGTTTTTGGGTTCTTGAGCAGGAAGAACATGTGCGTGCTTGTGTGTGTGTGCGTGTGTGTGTGTGCATGTATGTGTGTGTGTGTGTGTCACGCTGCCGTTCCGCTGCTCGTATACCCCAGTGCTGCATAAATCAGGCGGGCAGCTCTTCCTGTAGGGAACTCTCTGCGTTTTAGCCCGAAGAGGCGAGTCACATACACTTACAGAGACAAACTATAAAATTCAACATCCTCATAAATCATAAAGTATCTGCCTGTCTCGCACCTGAAGCATTTCCTTCCGCTTCTGATATGCTTTAGGCCACACAATGCATTTGATGTAGTCTTTGTTTTAATTTTGGTTGAAAACTCTGAAGGCAGATTTTGATGTAGTGTTGAGTATTTCAAGTGATTTGATTAAGTATTAAAGAGATGGGTATGAATATGTCATAAGTTTATGCGCACAGCCCAGTCATAACTCAGACCCGCTCATTTCTCCAGCCGTCAGTCATGTTTGATGGATCAAGCCGTTTCTGAACTGTGATTGGCTAGTTTGAGTCCTTGTTGGTGAGACCTGTATTAGTTTTGAACATGTAAACAACAAGCACAATATTTATGACATTCTGGAAATTAATTTGCATTTCCTGTACAAAACACCAAGGCAACTAATCAGTATGCAAATATTCCTGCGATTTCATTCCTGATTTGTAAGGGAGACATTTTTACAAGTTTATATATATTATAATTTATAATTTGTATATATTATACAAAATATACATATTTATTAAATTATAAATGATATATTACTAATTATCATATGATGTGTAAATAAATTAAAACTAAAATCATTTTGGAATCAAGACATAATGTACAGAATGAAAAATCTATATATATTTCGGGATTACATTTAACAGTGTTATCGAATTATTTGTGCTTTTAATTGTGCCTTTTTATTATTATTACTGTTATTGTTTTATTTATTTTTGTATTATTTCTTCACCTTTAATTAATGCAGTCATTATTTCCAGTATTTATTAAAAGCACTCAGACTCAGGACAGCCCCGGTTCGTGGCGAGGTGTTGATGTGCCTCTCTCTCCCGTTCCTGAACCCCCTCAGATATTAGTGAACTTAACACAAAACACTGCCGCTACTTTATTTATTGGTTATGAGGCTATGAAGATGCTATCGTTTTAATTGCTTGCAGTCTCATATGGGATGCTGGGAAATTGTTGAAGGTTGCAAAGCTCTGCATAATGTTGACAGGAAGAGCCTGGAACGATATTACACCCAAGCGCAGTAAAATGCCTTTGTCTTCTCCAGAAGCTGTAGGTGATTTATAACTGCGCAAATCTAGAATAAAACCTCTTATTTTGCTGTTTTATTGCATCTGAGTGGGACACTTCCATTTAGTTTAGCGTTTCTTAATGGTTTGATGCCTAGATGCATCAAACATCACAAATTACTGTATGATAATGTAAGATTAGCCTTCATAAAACCAAACAAACTGTTTAATAATAATTTGATTAATGCATTTTTGTTTTCTTAATATCGCAGATTAAAAAAACAAAACATAATTGAAATGCCATATTAAAGTGCAAAGGATGTCTCAGAGTAATTCATGAAACCGAGTATCATCATCTGATCTTGTAATTTGCAGATAATGTTCAGTTTTGCTGAGTTAATGTAAATTCTTTGGTTAAGAGGCAGGACTGATATCTGACTTAAACGCACACGACTGTCTTCATCTGTAATCTGTGCATCAGATATGATCTGCCGTTCATCTCTCTTGGCCTGCAGTTGCACATTAGGCCCATGCTGATCTCCAGATGTGTGTAGCTTTGATAAGAGTGGAGTCATTTTCTCCTCGTGATAATCAACGCCGGGTCTGATCTTTCCTGGCATGCGGTCATCCGGACAGAGAGCATGTGGGAATCAAAAATGCATCATTCCATTGACTAGACTTTCCACGGAGGATAGCAATTTTAGTGTACAATTTAGGCAAACTTAAAAATTATTTATCATTATTATTAGGGCTGTATGATTAACCAAAATAAAATTGAAATTGTGATTTGGCTAAGTGTGATTATGAGCTCACGAAGACTGTGAGTTTTGATGAAGTGTGTGTGCAGCGTGTTTCACGTTGAAGCGCAGCACTGTGTTCAGAACGGCTTTCTCGCAGTTAATGCTCTTCCATCTACGGAAGTACTGTGAGATTGAGTCACTTATAACGTGCGTTTATTTGACGTAAGGAACACGCACCAAACATCTCTCCAAACTTATCGTTTACAAGCCTGTTGTCCAACAGGAGAGAACATTCAATGACGTTTCAACTCCGCTCACTGTATGCCAGTCGAGTTGTGATCTTACATGTATTTATATCACAGAAATAGTCAGATAATATATTATTTTATAGTATTCTAGACAGTAATAAAGGCAATAGCAATTTTAACCAGAAAATTCACAGTTAGACCCCCCCCCACCCCCCAAATTGTGCAGCCCTTTTTAGATATTATATTTTTCATTACTACATATTATTTTATTTTATTTTATTTTATTTTATTTTATTTTATTTTATTTTATTTTATTTATTACATTTTTTTTATTACTATTTATTAATAATGTCTCTAACTCGATCTGGTATTGGTTCACAATGCTCTTCAGACATACAGTGTATAAAAGGTGTTTATTGTGTTCTAGTCGACTGTTTTTGACTGAAACTATAAATAATTATAAAGATTTGCTGACTACAACAGTATGTGGTTTTTATTGTGCACTTTCTCCGTGACAAAACAAAAAAAAAAAATTCTCTATGTCAGAAAAGTGAAATATTGTGCAATGATCCATTTGTCCTGATTTATTGGGAAGCAACACACATTTGACAAATCTGCCATTGGTGAATCATTTTGATGTGAAAAATGATTTGCAGCCAGGATATACTGTTGTGTTATCAACCGTAGTGGCATTGAATTTGACTAAAATGGGTTTAGAAACAACAGAACATAGCAATTTATGTTACTTGCTCAGAAATCCAAATCCAAGAAATCCCTAGAGATTCATATAAAGATTGTACAAGCATTTTTGGTTTAGATCAGTTATGCTTTAAGTGTGTTGTGTATTTTTTCTCAATGTCGAAAAAGGTCATTTTTGATCCTTCCTATGTGGTTTTATATGGAGTACTATACGTCCCTGAAGCCTCCGTAACCTTTTCATTTGTGTAGTCAAACAGCTGTTTTAGCATGTTTGGTTTGACATTTCTCCGCCGGTTGGGTGTTGTGGCATCTAATGGCTGCTTGATGCTTTGGGACGTGAAGCTGCTGGGAAAATCACAGCCCCCCAATCAACACCCGTCACCCCCCCCCCCCCACCGCCGCTTCATCGGGACCCGGTCCGCCATCTGACTGCGCGTTTTCAGCAGTTTAGCGCAATTATTTTCCCCGGGATTCTGCCTCGGGCGCTCCGCTACCTTTTTACATATGCAGGGGCTGAACTTTTGACCATGGCCCAATAGTCGTACATTAACCGACGGTTTGCTCTAAAAGGGGGACTTTAACAAGTTCCTCTGTGCATTGGCAAGTGTCTCTTGTCTCACCTGTGAGATAATTCACCCAGCTTCCTTACGGGAGGTTAAATCTCTCTCGCTCTCGGTGCTCTTGTGAGCCGGGAGAAAGCAGGAGATGCCGCTGATGGATCTTTCCTCAAGCCTGGCTAACGAGGGCTCTGCTTCTATTAGCACACTACAGAGGCATTACCCGCTCTCTCTCGCTCTTCTTTAATGAAGTCTCGTCCCCCCGAGCGGCTCAGGCTTACCCCTCCGCTGTGGTGCTGTGATGAGGCCTGTCGGCGTGGCGACCGTCCCCCGGTAACCGGTTGTTAGGTCAGGTGTTGTTATCTGCCGGTACACGGGTCCGATCACGCCGGCGCTGACAGGCGCTCAGTGGAGCGAGAGAAGCGGGCCAGAGGTCCACACCCAGATCCCCTTCTGCTGCGCCGGGACACCAGGAGCTGCCAGACGCCCTAATGGGCTCATAATTGGTGATTAGGACCTGCAGGTTGAGAAGAGAACCAGTTCACTCAGGCTGTGCGAGTGTTTTCATCTATGAGCTGCCGGCGTCACATGTGCCGTCTCTGATTCTGCTGGAGCTCTCGGCCTAGAACGATCTGCTAGTGTATCAGATACATCGCATTTATCCACTCTTGCCCTGTGCTTATTCAGTATCTGACAATACCCCTCTTCTTTTTCAAGGGTTTTATCTAGATCAGGAATCCCAACCTTCGCCCCAACAATACACATTTTGGATGTCTCCTTTATCTGACCGCTCCAAATCGCCTCGATACCATTGAGTATCAAAAAATGTCTTGTTGTTCGATATCAAATTTCGATACTGAGGGGTTAATCTTGTCAACGTCAGTGAAACTATGAGCATGCAGCGTGTCTGATGTGCCCAAATCAAGTGCTGGTGATTGGCTGTGGCTGGAGTGTTGCCATCTCTGATTCTACACTGATAAAAATGAGTCTGTGGTGAAGTAAATGCTACTGTAAATGCCCGTATTAGTACTCAGTTCAAGCTTGTAGAAATTAAAGCGTAAATATCAACAATATAAAATTAAGTACAACCTACTCAACTTTTCTAAAACTGGTGTTCCCATCATGCACTGGGGCATGAATAATTAATAAGGTTGATTTTTCACTGTTTTCCAGCTGTATTTACACCGTTTTATCATTGCTTTTGTTGTTAGGTTTGGTAACTTGCCATTTTCTGACATCTGGATTCATTTTCTACTCAAAATGAAACATTTATACTCCAAAACGATCTATCGAATGTTCTCATCATTTATCAAGTAAATCCTACAAGTTATTTTCTTCAGTTTACTGGAGTGCTCGGCCTAAAACGATCCGCTAGTGTATCAAACGCATCACATTTATCCGTTCTTGCCCTGTGGTTATATCTGACAATACCCCTCTTCTTTTTTAAGGGTTTTATCTAGATCAGGAATCCCAACCTTTGCCCCAACAATACACATTTTGGATGTCTCCTTTATCTGACCGCTCCATTTAGGGGCCGGTAAGGCCAGTTACACCCTGGTTAATTACTAGTTGGTCAGACTAGTTCTCAAGACACACAGTCTTAAAGTTCCCCTGTAGTCAATAATTGTATCCCTTAAAACTCATCTTTGATCACCAAAATGATTTTTTTTCATGCCTTAAAATATCTTGAATGTAACTCGACACCCTTGCCTCATTTAGTATTCGCGGTTCTATGAATATGCAAATGAGCCCCGCCTCCACTCACTCACTCAGCTCAGAGATCCACTGGTTGACGATCACACGTTGATCTGATTGGTTACAAGGTAGTTTGTGACGTCAGAAACACCAGCGATTTCAAAGCGTGTTTTTGAGACTGTCTTTGGTTCACTGCAGTTTTAAGGAGGAAATACTCAGCAATGGAGTCGACTTATGAATTTACACATGGTTTGTCTTAAAGCATATTAAAAACACCACATAGAACATATACATATATAAACAACATTAAGCTGGATTTTCACCACAGGGGGTCTTAGTGGGGGACACTTTAACAGTATGTTAAAGTAAAGTAGTAGCTATGTTTATGCAACTAGCCCCTGGTCTTAGAGTGTCTATTAATGAGCTGATGAGTTGATTCAGGTGTGTTGGCTAGAAGTTGTATTGTTGGCGTGCCTCCTCTAGATAACAAGACTTGAAACCTAATCTTTTAGGCAAGTTTTCCCCTTGCCAAAGTTCGGTTCCTCCTCTTTGTCTCCGCAGGTCTCCGTTCACGCTGTTGTCCATTTGCCTCTACAGAACAGTTGGATCTGCCAGAGAAGGCATACAGCAATGAGACTAAACCTGAAACTAGTCATTAATCAATAGTGCTTATCTTCTGCCGTTTGCTTTCATGAACCGTGCTCCAGAACCTTGTTTTCAAGCGGACACCGAGGAACCAGATGAACCCAACAAGCGTCCTGGCACACATTACACCACATAGCAATGTCCTTCTGTGGTTAAACTGCATCCAACATGCGGACAGTAGGTTCAGAGCAAACTGTGAACTGTGCATGTAAACATCACAACACCTCGTCCTGCGTGACGGTCTGCTTGCAACTGAACATCAGACCTTGAATAGACTGTACTCTTTAATTTAATCGGGCAACATGAAGGCTTGATGTTACTCCATTCTCTCTCCATCTCCCCCACATTACCTATTATGAGTCTGGAAGACAATCTTAGACCTAAAAGCACACAATCCCATTTGCTTGTATTGACATGTGTGTCTCAACTCAATCCTATTACCAGGATTATAGTCTACCAAGACACACCGTTTCATTAAAATAATGTGTTGGTCTACAGGCAGCCACACACACGTATACACACACGCTCGCAGCTCTTCGGAGCGAGCGACTCGTTGTGCAGTTGGAGACCGAGCAAATAGTTTATTGCTTGATCAGCCGATGT
This sequence comes from Scardinius erythrophthalmus, assembly GCF_964197995.2. Lineage (NCBI taxonomy): Eukaryota > Metazoa > Chordata > Actinopteri > Cypriniformes > Leuciscidae > Scardinius > Scardinius erythrophthalmus. The sequence goes on along the minus strand of NC_138244.1, from coordinate 27,719,959 downwards.
GGCTGGGAAGGTGTCGGGATCGATAAAGGGCCAATCAGAGGCGGGCAGGCAACATTCGGGAGAGCCCGGGAGCTGTCATGTCATTCCCGTTTGACCCCCAGTCAAAGTCACACAGCGGCCCATCCATCTGAGTGTGTGTGGCTAATCCTGCGTCCATCTGAAGACCTGAACACACCAGTGCTGGCGGAGTGAGACCATGACTCCCAATGACTCGCATTGATGACGCTGTTCTGGAGCGATCTGTCACTTTGAGGGATTATTTCTTC
>NC_138244.1:27709693-27714693 GCF_964197995.2 Scardinius erythrophthalmus | reverse complement strand
AGAGTTATAACGTCAGAATTGTGAGATATAAACTCACATTTGAGAGTTATAACGTCAGAGTTGTGATAAAAACTCACATTTGAGAGTTATAACGTCAGAGTTGTGATAAAAACTCACATTTGAGAGTTATAACGTCAGAGTTGTGATAAAAACTCACATTTGAGAGTTATAACGTCAGAGTTGTGATAAAAACTCACATTTGAGAGTTATAACGTCAGAATTGTGAGATATAAACTCACATTTGAGAGTTATAACGTCAGAGTTGTGATATAAACTCAAATTTGAGAGTTATAACGTCAGAATTGTGAGATATAAACTCACATTTGAGAATTATAACGTCAGAATTGTGATATAAACTCACATTTGAGAGTTATAACGTCAGAGTTGTGATATAAACACATTTGAGAGTTATAACGTCAGAGTTGTGATATAAACTCACATTTGAGAGTTATAACGTCAGAATTGTGAGATATAAACTCACATTTGAGAGTTATAACGTCAGAATTGTGAGATATAAACTCACATTTGAGAGTTATAACGTCAGAGTTGTGATAAAAATTCACATTTGAGAGTTATAACATCAGAGTTGTGATAAAAACTCACATTTGAGAGTTATAACGTCAGAGTTGTGATAAAAATTCACATTTGAGAGTTATAACGTCAGAGTTGTGATAAAAATTCACATTTGAGAGTTATAACGTCAGAGTTGTGATAAAAACTCACATTTGAGAGTTATAACGTCAGAATTGTGATAAAAACTCACATTTGAGAGTTATAACGTCAGAGTTGTGATATAAACTCACATTTGAGAGTTATAACATCAGAGTTGTGATATAAACTCACATTTGAGAGTTAGAACATCAGAATTGTGATAAAAACTCACATTTGAGAGTTATAACGTCAGAGTTGTGATATAAACTCACATTTGAGAGTTATAACATCAGAGTTGTGATATAAACTCACATTTGAGAGTTAGAACATCAGAATTGTGATAAAAACTCACATTTGAGAGTTATAACGTCAGAGTTGTGATAAAAATTCACATTTGAGAGTTATAACGTCAGAGTTGTGATAAAAACTCACATTTGAGAGTTATAACGTCAGAATTGTGATAAAAACTCACATTTGAGAGTTATAACGTCAGAGTTGTGATAAAAATTCACATTTGAGAGTTATAACGTCAGAGTTGTGATATAAATTCACATTTGAGAGTTATAACGTCAGAGTTGTGATAAAAATTCACATTTGAGAGTTATAACGTCAGAGTTGTGATAAAAATTCACATTTGAGAGTTATAACGTCAGAGTTGTGATATAAACTCACATTTGAGAGTTATAACGTCAGAATTGTGATATAAACTCACATTTGAGAGTTATAACATCAGAATTGTGATAAAAACTCACATTTGAGAGTTATAACATCAGAATTGTGATAAAAACTCACATTTGAGAGTTATAACGTCAGAGTTGTGATAAAAACTCACATTTGAGAGTTATAACATCAGAATTGTGATAAAAACTCACATTTGAGAGTTATAACGTCAGAGTTGTGATAAAAACTCACATTTGAGAGTTATAACATCAGAATTGTGATGTAAACTCATATTTGAGAATTATAACGTCAGAATTGTGATAAAAACTCACATTTGAGAGTTATAACGTCAGAATTGTGATATAAACTCACATTTGAGAGTTATAACATCAGAGTTGTGATAAAAATTCACATTTGACAGTTATAACGTCAGTTGTGATAAAAATTCACATTTGAGAGTTATAACGTCAGAGTTGTGATACAAACTCACATTTGAGAGTTATAACGTTAGAGTTGTGATAAAAACTCACATTTGAGAATTATAACGTCAGAATTGTGATAAAAATTCACATTTGAGAGTTATAACGTCAGAATTGTGATATAAACTCACATTTGAGAGTTATAACGTTAGAGTTGTGATAAAAACTCAAATTTGAGAGTTATAACGTCAGAATTGTGAGATATAAACTCACATTTGAGAGTTATAACGTCAGAATTGTGATATAAACTCAAATTCTAGAGTTATAACGTCAGAATTGTGATAAACTCACATTTGAGAGTTATAACGTCAGAATTGTGATAAACTCACATTTGAGAGTTATAACATCAGAATTGTGATAAAAATTCGCATTTGAGAGTTATAACGTCAGAGTTGTGATAAAAATTCACATTTGAGAGTTATAACGTCAGAATTGTGATATAAACTCACATTTGAGAGTTATAACGTCAGAATTGTGATAAACTCACATTTGAGAGTTATAACGTCAGAATTGTGATAAATTCACATTTGAGAGTTATAACATCAGAATTGTGATAAAAATTCGCATTTGAGAGTTATAACGTCAGAGTTGTGATAAAAATTCACATTTGAGAGTTATAACGTCAGAGTTGTGATAAAAACTCACATTTGAGAGTTATAACGTCAGAATTGTGATAAACTCACATTTGAGAGTTATAACATCAGAATTGTGATAAAAATTCACATTTGAGAGTTATAACTTCAGAGTTGTGATAAAAATTCACATTTGAGAGTTATAACGTCAGAGTTGTGATAAAAACTCACATTTGAGAGTTATAACGTCAGAATTGTGATAATTCACATTTGAGAGTTATAACGTCAGAGTTGGATAAAAATCACATTTGAGAGTTATAACGTCAGAGTTGTGATAAAAATTCACATTTGAGAGTTATAACGTCAGAATTGTGATAAAAACTCACATTTGAGAGTTATAACGTCAGAGTTGTGATAAAAACTCACATTTGAGAGTTATAACGTCAGAGTTGTGATAAAAATTCACATTTGAGAGTTATAACGTCAGAATTGTGATAAAAACTCACATTTGAGAGTTATAACGTCAGAGTTGTGATAAAAATTCACATTTGAGAGTTATAACGTCAGAATTGTGATAAAAACTCACATTTGAGAATTATAACGTCAGAGTTGTGATAAAAACTCACATTTGAGAATTATAACGTTAGAGTTGTGATAAAAATTCACATTTGAGAGTTATAACGTCAGAGTTGTGATAAAAACTCACATTTGAGAGTTATAACGTCAGAGTTGTGATAAAAATTCACATTTGAGAGTTATAACGTCAGAATTGTGATAAAAACTCACATTTGAGAATTATAACGTCAGAGTTGTGATAAAAACTCACATTTGAGAATTATAACGTCAGAATTGTGAGATAAAAACTCACATTTGAGAGTTATAACGTCAGAATTGTGATAACTCATATTTGAGAATTATAACGTCAGAATTGTGAGATAAAAACTCACATTTGAGAGTTATAACGTCAGAATTGTGATATAAACTCAAATTTGAGTTATAACGTCAGAGTTGTGAGATTTAAACTCACATTTGAGAGTTATAACGTCAGAGTTGTGAGATTTAAATTCACATTTGAGAGTTATAACGTCTGAGTTGTGATATAATCTCACATTTGAAAGTTATAACGTCAGAGTTGTGATAAACTCACATTTGAAAGTTATAACGTCAGAGTTGTGATAAAAACTCACATTTGAGAGTTATAACGTCAGAGTTGTGATAAAAACTCACATTTGAAAGTTATAACGTCAGAGTTGTGATAAACTCACATTTGAGAGTTATAACGTCAGAGTTGTGATAAAAACTCACATTTGAGAGTTATAACTTCAGAGTTGTGATATAAACTCATATTTGAGAGTTATAACGTCAGAATTGTGATATAAATTCACATTTGAGAGTTATAACGTCAGAGTTGTGATAAAAACTCACATTTGAGAGTTATAACGTCAGAGTTGTGATATAAACTCATATTTGAGAGTTATAACGCCAGAGTTGTGATATAAATTCACATTTGAGAGTTATAACGTCAGAGTTGTGATAAAAACTCACATTTGAGAGTTATAACGTCAGAGTTGCGATAAAAACTCACATTTGAGAGTTATAACGTCAGAGTTGTGATAAAAACTCACATTTGAGAGTTATAACTTCAGAGTTGTGATATAAACTCATATTTGAGAGTTATAACTTCAGAGTTGTGATATAAACTCACATTTGAGAGTTATAACGTCAGAGTTGTGATAAAAACTCACATTTGAGAATTATAACGTCAGAATTGTGATAAAAACTCACATTTGAGAGTTATAACGTCAGAGTTGTGATAAAAACTCACATTTGAGAGTTATAACGTCAGAGTTGTGATAAAAACTCATATTTGAGAGTTATAACTTCAGAGTTGTGATAGAGTTGTGATATAAACTCATATTTGAGAGTTATAACTTCAGAGTTGTGATATAAACTCATATTTGAGAGTTATAACGTCAGAGTTGTGATAAAAACTCACATTTGAGAATTATAACGTCAGAATTGTGATAAAAACTCACATTTGAGAGTTATAACGTCAGAGTTGTGATAAAAACTCACATTTGAGAGTTATAACGTCAGAGTTGTGATAAAAACACACATTTGAGAGTTATAACGTCAGAGTTGTGATATAAACTCATATTTGAGAATTATAACATCAGAATTGTGATAAAAACTCACATTTGAGTTATAACGTCAGAGTTGTGATAAAAACTCACATTTGAGAGTTATAACGTCAGAGTTGTGAGATAAAAACTCACATTTGAGAATTATAACGTCAGAATTGTGATAAAAACTCACATTTGAGTTATAACGTCAGAGTTGTGATATAAACTCATATTTGAGAATTATAACGTCAGAATTGTGTGATATAAACTCACATTTGAGAGTTATAACGTCAGAATTGTGATATAAACTCACATTTGAGTTATAACGTCAGAGTTGTGATAAAAACTCACATTTGAGAGTTATAACGTCAGAATTGTGATATAAACTCACATTTGAGAGTTATAACATCAGAATTGTGAGATTTAAACTCACGTTTGAAAGTATAACGTCAGAATTGTGATATAAACTCACATTTGAGAGTTAAAATGTCAGAATTGTGAGATAAAAACTCACA
>NC_138244.1:27582193-27704693 GCF_964197995.2 Scardinius erythrophthalmus | reverse complement strand
TAAAACGCCACACAGGGAGCGGGCACGCATGAAAATTTGATGGCAAATTGATTTCAAGTTGGTCTTGAAATTTGTCCTCAGCTGGAGCCGATACTAAAGACGTGTTTCTGTCGGCGGAGAGTGAGACTGGCACTGATGACAGGAACACACACCAGCGCACTCGTCTTTCTACACACTCGTGTTTGAGTGTGTTGTGTTGAATGTCTGAGAACTTTATTCTGTTGTAAGTTAAAGTGGTCACTCTTCTGATCCAGCTTATATATGTGCTGGTGGTAAAGGAGTTTTATGGCACTTTTTAGTTGATGAAAATTGATAACGAACAACCAGGATTCAAGCTAGAAACGATGCTCGATATTTTTGCTTAAAGTCCCTGTAAAGGCAATTCTAAAAAAAAGTTCTAAACACATTATAAATGTTAGAAATGTATTGCTAAATCATATTACAAAGACTGTGAACTGTGAAGTATTGAATTGTGGAGTTAGACCGTTAAACAGTTTTTCACCATTGCTGTGTTCCGGATTTTTTGGGCGGGGCTAAAAGGGGGGCTCAATGACGCACTGGAGCCCCTGAGCTCCTGGACACGCCCCTGAGCTCCTGGACACGCCCCTACTTGATGACGCACTGGAGCCCCTGAGCTCCTGGACACGCCCCTGAGCTCCTGGACACGCCCCTGAACTCCTGGACACGCCCCTGAGCTTCTGGACACGCCCCTACTTGATGACGCACTGGAGCCCCTGAGCTCCTGGACACGCCCCTGAGCTCCTGGACACGCCCCTACTTGATGACGCACTGGAGCCCCTGAGCTCCTGGACACGCCCCTGAGCTCCTGGACACGCCCCTGAACTCCTGGACACGCCCCTGAGCTCCTGGACACGCCCCTACTTGATGACGCACTGGAGCCCCTGAGCTCCTGGACACGCCCCTGAGCTCCTGGACACGCCCCTACTTGATGACGCACTGGAGCCCCTGAGCTCCTGGACACGCCCCTGAGCTCCTGGACACGCCCTACTTGATGACGCACTGGAGCCCCTGAGCTCCTGGACACGCCCCTGAGCTCCTGGACACGCCCCTGAACTCCTGGACACGCCCCTACTTGATGACGCACTGGAGCCCCTGAGCTCCTGGACACGCCCCTACTTGATGACGCACTGGAGCCCCTGAGCTCCTGGACACGCCCCTGAGCTCCTGGACACGCCCCTGAGCTCCTGGACACGCCCCTACTTGATGACGCACTGGAGCCCCTGAGCTCCTGGACACGCCCCTACTTGATGACGCACTGGAGCCCCTGAGCTCCTGGACACGCCCCTGAGCTCCTGGACACGCCCCTGAGCTCCTGGACACGCCCCTACTTGATGACGCACTGGAGCCCCTGAGCTCCTGGACACGCCCCTACTTGATGACGCACTGGAGCCCATTCACATCAGTTTGCAACTCAATCGCGAGTTACTGTCAGTACTATTAGTTACTACAGCCTACAGTTTGCTAGCTAGCTTTGCCTTCGTCACGGAAATGCGTATTACCTGGATGCGATCACGTACAAAACAGATCGTTGTCCTTATTTAAATTTCCGAAAAACCATCATATCAACAAGAGGTGGATTAATTTTGTGAAGAGCCACCTTGATGGAGAGCTGAGGATCACCGCCAAAACCCGCCTCTGTAGTGATCATTTTACAAGGGATAGTTTTATAAACTTTCGTCGGAGACAACTGGGATTCATTCACTGATAATCCGCTGTTACTGGTGAATGTGGCCGAACCGACTATCTCCCGCCTCGGCCTTCATCCTCCCGTCGCGCCGACAACTGGTGCCATCATCGGCAGTGCGTCCCCACCAATGAGTGTAAGTTGCCTTGTGTGCTTATGTTATAATTATAGTAGGTAGTAGGGGTGGGCGGTACACCGGTGTCATAGTCATCACCGGTGTGACATTGCGCCACGACATGGATTTTCTAATACCGTCAATACCGTAATAAATCAATTATGTTCCTTGAACGGCTGCATTTACATCAATAATATCTAATTCTAAATAACAGGGCTGACTTCTAATGGATTCGATTCGGAGGGGTCTGATTCGACTATGAACCTCATAGTCGAATACATGGGCGTCAGTTTGGTTTGAAATGTGCTGGGGACAGAGACGCATTCGCATTTTCAGAAGGGCTGGGTACATTTTTATTTATTTTTTCGCTTTCGCGCAGGTCATGTTTTGAAAGACGATGTCCTGTAGCTTACTAATGTAAATAAATAAAAATGTATTCAAAAATCTGCTTCACATTTTCCGCAGGGCTGCGGAGCGGCTGTGGGTTGACTCCACACGGTTCTCATGTGCGTTAAAAAGCTTTACGTGGTTTAATGTAAACAACGATTACCAAATTTCCCTCTCATATTGCTCCTCATAACCACTGAAAATGGTAAAAAAAATCGAACCCGGAGTCCAATTATTATGGACGTTATCTGATATTAAGCGTTTCTGCTTCACATTTTCAGCAGGGCTGCGGAGCGGCTGTGAGTTGACTCCACGCGGTTCTCATGTGCGAGTTGACTCCACGCGGTTCTCATGTGCGTTACGTGGTTTAATGTACCTAAACAACCATCACCAAATTTCTCTCTCATATTGCTCCTCATGTTTATGAAATGTTATGATATATGTGTGATATATGTGTTTTAGCTCTTTTGTTTGAAATGGAAAAAATCTAGCTGCTATCTAAAAAAAAAGAAAAAAAAAGGTTCAACTATCAGTCGACTACGGCAAAATCTAACGAATCAGATTCGACTATGAAAATCCTTAGTCGAAAACAGCCCTAGTTATTACACTGCTAATTTTTGTTTTGTTGTACACTGTTAAGTAAGATCTTTAGGTTTTTTGCAAAATAAATGTTGAGAATGCATAATACTCTCCCATGTCTCTTTTTGATAAGGATACCTACCATTTACTTATTATATTATAAAAATATTAACTTTATTCACATACTAAAGAGAGACAGGACAGGCTAAAAAGTTATACCGTGATATTATACCGTCACCGTTCAAAAGATGAAAAATACCGTGATATTAATTTTAGGTCATATCGCCCACCCCTAGTAGGTAGTCCAGGCTCGAACATGTATGGCTTTGTAAAACAAATTAAGCTGCTACGAGCATCCATTCCGGCTGTAGCGGTGACAGCTGAGTGTGGCGATGGCAGCTTTCCCGCGAGTGGGCGTGGTTTCAGCGCAGGACACGCCCCCAGCGTTTGAGAGCAGAGACTTCTGCTCATTTTTTCAAGATTTTGATAGCTTATTTTATGTACTTGCCGGCTTTTTTTATCATTCAAATTTGGCTGGGTGGCTAATAACACAGTTTTCTGTGGTGTGACAAACTCAGAACACATACTTAATTTTGACTTTACAGGGACTTTAAGAAAGTGTTAAAATAACATTGTAGTCATTCGAATGCTAGGTAGTGTGCTTTGTGTAGTTCAATTACACAAAGTGCGTCTGTGTGTGTGTGTGTGTGTGTTTGTTTGTGTGCCTCTGATGTTTGGTCAGTTGAATATAGTCTCATTTCCCCTAGATGTCTTTGTTTTCTTTGTACTTTGCCAGATAATCCTGCTTTAGTGGCTCACTGTGTGCAGGACGGCAGCTAAGCAGAAAGTGTAATCCCTACTCAGGTATTGATAGTTTAGATTGACTCCCGCTGGCTCTCATAATGACTGATGAGACATTTTACTGCCAAAAGAGCCGAAATCACCAGAGAAACACAGAAGAGGAGGACCTAATGGCTATCAGAGAGAAGGAGAGAACCTGAATAATACAAAAGTGTGAGGAACAAACTAAACAAAGTGAGCAAAAGAACAAACAAATGAGAGAAAGTTAATCAAGACTGAAAAACAAACAAAAATAATAAAAAAAGAACAAACAAACAAAACACAGCAGGCAAAAGACCTAACAAATAAGTAGATTTAATGAAGAAGACTGAAAAACCAAACAAATAAAAATGAAAGTAAAAAAGTGAGAAAAACAAACAAACAAAAGAATGTAAGAACAAACTAAATAAAGCAGGGGAAGAACAAACAAATTAGTGAAATTTAATTAAAAAGACTGAAAAAACAAACAATCTAAACAAAGAACAGAAAAAAAAGACTGAAAAAAAAAAAAAAAAGTGAAAGTGAAAAAAATAAAGGAATGATAGAACAAACAAACAAAAGTGGATGAAAAAAAATAAAAAGACAAACAAACAAAAAATGAAAGTAAACAAAGAGGGGAAAAAACAAAAGAATCAAAAACAAACAAACAAACATCAAAAAGCAGGTGAAAGAACAAACAAATGAGTGATTGAATGAAAAAGACTGAAAAAGTAAACAAACAAAAATGAAAGTGAACAAAGGGAAAAAACCTAAAGAATGTAAGAACAAATAAAAGCATGGCAAAGAACAAACAAATTAGTTCAATTTTATTTAAAAAATACAATCTAAATGAAAGTGAGAAAAAAAACTAAAGACTGAAAAAACACAAAAATGAAAGTGAACAAAGAGAAAGAATGAAAGAACAAAGAAATGAGTGAAATTTAATGAAAAAGACAAGAAAACAAAGAAATTAAGAATGAAAGTGAAAGAACAAACTACTAAATAATTAATAATGAAAAAGGGAACAAAAAGACAAAAAAGGCAGTAAACAAAAGTAGGAATGAATGAAAGAGAATGAAAAAGAGCGGGAAAGAACAAACTATTGAAAGCAAAGGAAAGACTGAACAAACTATATGAGGAGTGAAAGAACAAACAAAATAGCAAACAAAAGAAAGACGACGAAACTGACAAAACCAAGGTCAGACACGATAACAGAGAAAACGAGTGAAAGAAGCAATGAAAGAAAGATCAGTAGATAGACAGAATGACGAACGAATAACAATATCAAGCACAGAATACAGTACAGTGCCGTGACCTCAAACACAGCGTCACACCTCATTCATTTACTCTATTAAACACACACACACACACACACACACACACACACACACACACACACACACACACACACACACACACACACACACACACACACACACAGACACACACACACTCTTCCTTCCTTCGTTCCTTCACTCCCCTCTCCTCTGGAGCAATATTCTCCTTCTGTTGCTCTTATTTATGTAAACTTGTTAATAAAAGCGCTTTTTTAGGGAGCAATGAATGGAAATGAAAACATCTCCCGCTCCGGCAGCCAGCCTCAATTTAACCTAAAACACAAAACAATTTGAAATTACAATGGGGAGAGATTAAGAGGAGATTAAATCTGAGGGAGAGGCGCATGATGGCAGGAGGAGATAGTGCATATTCATTATGACAGCATCGGGACGGGGACGGGGACGGGGACGGGGGGTGGTGGGGGGAGCAGATGGCATTGTAATTTAACGGGGATGTTTCCGAACACGGAACAACTCCACACGTCAGGAGTGAAGGATGCCGCCGTTTCAAAAGAAATCAATTGCGAAACGGGTCGGAGCCGTCGTGCATACAATAATTGAATATTAGTTGAGGAGCGCGGGTCGTGGGACGATCCGGGCGAGGAGTGGTCAGCCACACACACACACACACACACACCCGTGTGCGATATCACTGTCCTGTGATTGATTAGCACACCTTTGATGTGTGTGTGTGTGTGTGTGGGTGTGATCCCGCACCATTAGACACATCAGCTTTGTCTTAGCCGCATGACATAATCAATAATTACAACTGTTAATCAATGTGATTTTAAATAAGCATCGACCATGTTTGCAAGGTTACTCGGGTCTATTGCTCAACATTAAGCCCAAAACGAGGAGCAGAATCCAGCTCTCCTCCCGGTCTATGAGGAAATTATTCCTTTCCCGTTTCTTTTATCTGATTGCATTTCAGATCGTTCTATTTTACAAGCCTGACTGTATGAAAAACAAGCACAAGTGAATCCCTGTAGGACGTGGAGTTGTGTGTGGCCACACGTCGTGTGTGTGTAGATGTGAAGGCGTCTCAGACTGCAGATTAGCGGGTCTGATTTACCGTTGGTCTTGTGTTTGGGTCTTGAAGCCCCTCGCTGCATTTGTCTGGATTTCCTAATGGTGTTTCAACAGCCTCTGCTTAAGAGCTACTTTCTCATGTTAATGGTTGCACAAACACTCGTTCCCTAACACAACCTGTGCTTTCAGCTCAGCGCGCTCAACCAGAGCCGTTTCAGAGTGTGTCAGAGCAGCGCTGGGACATTTCATTTGGGCTAAGGTCCAGACGGACAGGCTAGATACAGAATATATAAATAGGGATGCACCGATGTGAATATTTGGCTAATACCGATAACCGATAATTCTCTATATATTAAAAAGCTGATAATCGATATACTGTCCGATAAATCCAAAATGTTATATAATTTTTGAGAGCCTGACAAAAACAAAAGTCTCACTATGAAAACACATGTCTGAAACACACAATTATAACGTTCTCATTATAATTGTATGTTGCCTATATGACAGCACATTACTGTACTTTCTATTTTTGAAGTGATTTTAATCATATTTCTTGCAGTTTAAACCATCTTGTTGAACGGTGCAAATCTGAAGCGTCTCAGCTGAAGGAAAAATACATTAATCGTCTTTTATATATTGAGTAAATGTTCTTATCGGGCCGATAACATTAAAGATGAACATATATCGGCCGATACGATAGCATTATAGATGAACATATATCAGCCGATACCGATAACATTAAAGATGAACATATATCGGCCGATACCGATGACATTAAAGATGAACATATATCGGCCGATACGATAACATTATAGATGAACATATATCGGCCGATACCGATAACATTAAAGATGAACATATATCGGCCGATACCGATAACATTATAGATGAACATATATCGGCCGATACGATAACATTATAGATGAACATAAATCGGCCGATACCGATAACATTAAAGATGAACATATATCGGCCGATACCGATAACATTATAGATGAACATATATCGGCTTATACCGATAACATTAAAGATGAACATATATCGGCCGATACCGATAACATTATAGATGAACATATATCGGCCGATACGATAACATTATAGATGAACATATATCGGCCGATACGATAACATTATAGATGAACATATATCGGCCGATACCGATAACATTAAAGATGAACATATATCGGCCGATACGATAACATTAAAGATGAACATATATCGGCCGATACGATAGCATTATAGATGAACATATATCGGCCGATACCGATAACATTATAGATGAACATATATCGGCCGATACCGATAACATTAAAGATGAACATATATCGGCCGATACCGATAACATTAAAGATGAACATATATCGGCCGATACCGATAACATTATAGATGAACATATATCGGCCGATACCGATAACATTATAGATGAATATATATCGGCCGATACCGATAACATTAAAGATGAACATATATCGGCCGATACCGATAACATTATAGATGAACATATATCGGCCGATACCGATAACATTATAGATGAACATATATCGGCCGATACCGATAACATTAAAGATGAACATATATCGGCCGATACCGATAACATTGTAGATGAACATATATCGGCCGATACCGATAACATTATAGATGAACATATATCGGCCGATACGATAACATTATAGATGAACATATATCGGCCGATACGATAACATTATAGATGAACATATATCGGCCGATACCGATAACATTAAAGATGAACATATATCGGCCGATACGATACCATTATAGATGAACATATATCGGCCGATACCGATAACATTATAGATGAACATATATCGGCCGATACCGATAACATTAAAGATGAACATATATCGGCCGATACCGATAACATTATAGATGAACATATATCGGCCGATACCGATAACATTATAGATGAATATATATCGGCCGATACCGATAACATTAAAGATGAACATATATCGGCCGATACCGATAACATTAAAGATGAACATATATCGGCCGATACCGATAACATTAAAGATGAACATATATCTTCATATATACTGAACATATATTCTTTTGTTCATTCAGTTCATTCATGTTATCGGTATCGGCCGATATATGTTCATCTATAATGTTATCGGTATCGGCCGATACCGATAACATGAATGAACTGAATGAACAAAAGAATTCAACAAACAAAAGAAAAAAGAAACAAAGATCAAATAAAGAACTACATTTAAAAAGTGCAAACATCAGAAACATCATATATACATTCAAGACATACAATAAAGGAGAAAGAACAAAGAGTGAAAACAAACAGACAAGGCCGGACAAAACAAAAATGAAACCGAATTTAAAAAACAATGAACAGAAAAAAATGTATTGAACCAAAATACAACATGAATGAATGAAAGGCTTGACAGAACAAAAACGCAATAAAGAACAAATGACTGAACGAAAAAAACACAGACGAAACAACAAAAAAGACTGAACAAAAACAAAGAAACAAAATAAACAGACAACACTTAATGAAATGATGACAGATGAAACAGACGAAATACAGAACAAAACAAAGACTGAAAGGAACAACGAACAAAAAAAGGCAAACAAAACAGACAAAACCAAGAATAGGCATGGAGAACAAGCACTGAGTACAGAATGAAACTGAAGTTTAAAACAGCAATAAAGAGATAGCACAAATATACACACAATATTGTTTGTATTTACAGAAGAAGTGTAAGCATCAGAAGAGTTCTGTGATCTTACGGCTCACACCTGGACATCAGGACCTGAGACAGAGGAAATTACAGCAGAATAGATGACTGCAATCACAGTGAGATCAGTCAAGGGTGATTCGTGATTATGATATGATTGTGCATAAATCTCAGCTGGGTTTATGACATATGTAGTTTTATACAGATTAAGCCTCAATCTAAACGTCATTGTTTAAGGGTTGTTATTGGACATGTCTGGCTGCCATGAGAATGCAGTGGAATTCAAATGCGCGTGTGTGTGTCCTTGGGGCACGGCCAATCTGATCTCACTGCGATGTGTGTGAAAGCTAATGAGGAAACGTTTCATTCATTAAAAGACAACGTTTACTGACAAACACTTGCAGCCGATCAAGTTCAGCACTCTTATTCGTAAAATATCATTATAAAATAAAATGTAAAATTAATAAAATATTTAATATTAATATAAGGTAGCACTTTACTTTTCAGTGCTCTTGTTACATGTACTTACTACAGTAATAACAGTAAATTATGCATAATCGCATGCAACTAACGGTAAATCAAACTCAGTCCTAATGTTAACTCTATAGTAAGTGCATGTTGATAATTAATATTACTCAATACTTATTTGTACAATTGCACTGCAACAAGGACACCATAAAATACAGTGTAAACTAATATAAGTATTAAAATAAATATCAATCAAAAGAAATACAAAAATATTATTTAGTGTATCATTATATTCATTAATTAGTATTATTAATATTATAATTTTTTTGGAGTAATTGCATTGCCACAAAGTACTTCTATTCACGCATTGTGCATGAGATTCAGTGTTATGGAGATTTTACTGTGTGCATGACCTTCTCCTGTTAGGAAACCCTTTTTTCTTAAAGCCATTTACATTAAAAAAGCTACCAAACATTTTCATTTTCAGACAGGCTTCCTGAATCTCCAACACTCGTCTTGTTAAACTTTGCTGTTAAACCCCAGTATCCCGTATGTTCCCCCGTTCCCTCACTGGGATGGAGATTCCTGGTGGTTCCTCCCTTTCCTAATCTGTTGATCAGAGCTTTTGGTTAAATCATGATGCATAGTCTGGGTCTGTACAGGGGCCCATTAGTCATGGTGCGGCCCTTCGACGTATCCGCTTTTTATCCATCTCTTAAATCAGTGTGTGCGGGTATTGGCAGCCGGCTGGGCCGCCTCCCAGAGCCCTGATTGAAGTGGCATTGTTTGGGAGACATGGAGCGCTCAATCAATATTCAGTCTTACTAAATTACAGTTTGCATGAAAAATGAGGCCCTCCCCCGTGAAGGGACCGGAGACTTTGGGAGATGTGCCCGGGAAGTGTTTCATCAACACTCCTCACCTCCGGCGCAGACGCATGAAATACACATCTCCAGAACAGTTAAGAGTGCTGTGATGATGAATTCACTGCTTAATGTGATTTAGTGCGCGTGTGCTAATGATACACTGAGATATCAACTAGGCTGTTAAATTGGTCGATATTTGTGCCATTTTAAGATGTTTTTACATTTTAATAAATTTAAATTTGCATTATATTGCCCTTCTCTTTATGTTTTGGCATCGGTTTTAAGCAGAACAAAGAACAAAAGAAAGCAGAAAAAAACAGACAAAATAAAATAAAAATACAGCAAAAGAGAGCAAAACAAAGCACGAGTTAGATCATGGGCATGCAGCGCTAAAGTTGGTGTTTAATAGCTTTCTTTTGGTTTGCATTTCTCGATTCTTACCCTGCATTAATTAACATGTTGCTTTGATTTCCATGAGGCGAGGCCTTTCTCATAATGATTGATTGCATCATTTTATAATCATATTTCTTCATCTCCAGTGACCGGCCACCTGTGCTCGCTCGCTCCTCAACCCTCAGTGGAAACGCAGACCCTTAAACTCCCAGCTTTCGCTCTTTACCTTTCACCTTTCACCCTTCACCCAGCTTGACCAGTTCAGTCTCTCAGCTGGCCATAAGCGTGGCCGTTTTCTGAAGAGGGTTTCTGTTGGCCACTTTCACTGTTGGATCACATCTCCTCCAGGCTGCGGCTGTCTCTTAACCCCACTCTATTAATCATCTCTCTCTTATTCACCCCCTCTGTTCATTTAACGCTCCTTCATGGTACCAAGAGGGTCAATTAGGCCCTGCAAGACCCAACACTGACTATAAGGGTCTCCCAGCCTCCCAGAGACACAGGAGGGGCAATTAGGCCGTCTAATGCTGGTCGCTGAACACGAGCACACCGGATGTTTGGTTGAGATTATGCACACACGCACACACATATGCTCACACAGACTTCATTTGATGCCTGCCAGCTGGACCATATAACGTGTAAACCTTAAACAATTAACTTAAAGTTTTACCATCTCTTTATGTGAGTCTGTGGTTGAGGGTATTTGTGTAGATGTTGTTTAGGAATGAAGTTTTCCCAGGTGAGGGCTGTAGTCCAGTGTAGCTTGACTGGCTTTCTCAAAGCTAAAAGGCAATTACCCCAGGTCAAGATCCCTGAGCAGAGAACCAGGAGCAAGGAAGGACAGTACAAAGAAACCGGGGCATTAATTAAGTTTTTCATGGAAATTAATTTTCATGGCTTTTCCTTGAATTTGCCCCACTTTAATATTTGATATTTTAAAACATCTGTTAACATTATCCTAATGACCCTATAAAATGGTTTGACAAATACAGTTTTCTCTAAAATGATGATGTAGTTGAAACAAGGAAATTGTGGTTTATCCTTGTTTTTTCAAATTCATTAGCATTTACATTTGCGTCCACTCCAGAAAAATCATGCCTGGCTACTTGCTATTGTTAGTCTGAGGCAGGTGATATTAGAGGGAGGGACAAAAATTGTATATGCAAGAAAAAGACTGTAAATGTTAAATGTGTTTATCGGGTAATAGTTTATTTTGTCAACTTTTAGGAGTATACTAGCATACAGATAAGCTCAAACGTAACTGAAAAGCCCCCATTTTGATTTTGTGGGGTCTTTAAAGGGGACATAACACACAATTTCTGCCAATCTCATGTTAATCTTGAGGACCTATAGAGTAGTGTTGCATCCTTCATATCTCTGAAGAGTCTTTAGTTTTGTCAGATTTATAAAAGACAGATACGCTGTACTGATTCTTTCTGAAAACAGCCGAGATCCTGAAGGCGTGCCGTGGGCGGAGCTAAAGAGACACGCACAGTACATCATCGCATTATCCCTCGATAACCTTTGATTCACTATACATTCGTGTTGTTTACAGTATATGCACTTAAGCACCAATTGCCAACAAAACACAACCATTTGACGTTACTTACCACCTGCAGTTCCAACTCTTCTGACCGGGATCTTGTATCGCCGGAACCGCTCCACCTTTCAGTTTTAAACGATCTGCGAATCCAGCGTCGAACTGGGACTTGTTTATAAAACATTCGTTACCGAAATGCCGGGAACAAACAAACACACTTGCACAACTCTGTTGCTGCCCGGGGAAAAACAAACTGCATCCACTGTTCCCTTAACGCTGGGTTCTTTGGGAAACTGAACAAGGTTATCTTTCCCTCACAACCAAAAACGCACTTCTTTGGTGATTTCGTGGTCTAATAACAAAATGACAGCGCTGCCGATGGTTTCCATAATACAAACGAAGCACATTGATGGGCGTTGCTCTTGCTATCGCTCTGGTTGATGTGTGTGTGTGTGTGTGTGTGTGTGTGTGTGTGTGTGTGTGTCCTTTATGACATCATACAAGGCCATACTCAAAAAAAAAAAAAACTCGAAACTTATACGAACCCTGAAGGAGTGTATTTGGCACAGAAATACTTTTGAAACTTTGGCCATGTTTAGCATGAGAATGCAAATCTTAAACAGTGTAAATGAGTCAGAATGCATGAAATGGCATTAGACATCCCCATTACCTTCATTGGTTGTCAAGGAGCTGCACTTTCCTTTCCTGTGCCTCCTTGGAACTTCCCTCAAAGAAATCTTGTAGAGGAAGGGTGTCTAAATCACATCCGTTAACCAAAGGTGTACCTCAGGGCTCTGTACTGGGCCCCCTCCTCTTCTCAATATATACAGCATTGCTGAGACAAATGTAACCTTAATTCTATTGACACAACCACAATTACATTGCTAGCCTACTTTCTTATTAGCACTTTGTGGTTTTGTCTTAGCACTCAATTTGTATTCTTAGTTAGTTACATGCTGAAGTAATTGTTTCTTTGTAAAGTGCCATCTGCCAAGGAAATAAATTTAATTATGTAATAAATGTTGTTAGCAGTGAATCAACAGCCCTCCATTGTGCTAATTACAGCCGTGATATATTGTTTCTTGAGTAAGCAAGACAGTGCAGTTAAAAGAAGTGCTTGAAAAAGTTTACATGGTGGCATGCGTTTTGTGTTGTAGAGAGGCAGAGTGCCTACAAGATGCACATGCACACATAATATCTCTTTATTTACAGTAAAAGTGCCTCGCTAATACAAGCAGCGCTTTCATATCGGCTTTTACTCCATAAAGCACTATTGCAGTGTGTGGGTACGAGACGAGAGACCATCATAAACATGCATTATCATCCTGATCTGTCAGCCAGAGGGAGACTGCCATTGACATGCTCTCCCCACACAGGTACACACGATAATGGATCCGCTCTCTATAACATGTCAACCTCATTGTAATGTAAAAGCATTCTCTTACCCACGTCTGCTGAGGGGGAGAAGCCGTGCAGAGATGACCTGCACTCTTTTAAAATGTAACATGACTTTAAAAGCACCGGCTCAGATGAGGATATGACTCTCTGTTTCACACAGTTGTTCTGAGGGTTTGCTGTTACTGGTATGTCTACGATCTGGTAATATTTAAAATGCTACAAATCTGTACGTAATCAGGATACACAAATCTGGTAACTGTGATTCTTTACAGTTACGTCAAAAATACAGTGTAATCAGATTATAGTTACATTTTGTAAAAAGAAATGGGAATACTATCAGGATTACAATAGTTTTACTTATTTTGACATAATAACGGTATATTGACAGCAGTAGGGCTGTGAAACGATTAATCGTGATTAATCGCAGCCAAAATAAAAGTTTGTGTTTTAACAAAATTAACAAATGTTAATTTTACATAATATGTGTGTGTACTGTGTTTGTGTGTACTGTATGCATACATATATACAGTATATACATGCAAATATTTCTTATATACATGCATGTGTTTGTATTTATACAGTATATACAAAATAATTATACACAGCACACAGACACATATTATGTAAACACAAAAAATTTTTTTGTGGATTAATCGTTTCACAGCCCTTATTGACAGTGATGCGGTTATATCCGTGGAGACTGCGAATAAATCATTAATATCTTGATTTTAATAAAGACACAGAACTCTAATTTCAGGATAAAACGCAACGACCGTGCATTACTCTTTTACTTTCGTTTTCAACAACAACATAAATCTCTTCTGGGAAAACCAATCAAGGAAAACATATACCTCAAGCACCTCCTAGTGGTCATTATATAAAACACAAAGGGAAAAAAAAAACGACATTATTGCTTAATAACTTAATAGCGTTAGAAAATATACACAAGCTTAACAGAAATTATTCTGATGAGAATGTTCTCCTATATAATGATGGAAATAATAACGTTTAAGCTTAATTTTTCATCAGGCAGTAATTTGCAGATGTTCATTGAGCTGCGCAGTTGTTTAAGCAGCAATGAAAGCAGAGAAAACAATTTTGAAAATAAGAATTAAAAACAGAAAGAAAAGTACCGGGTGGGAGCGTTTTACTGAAATAGTAAACCAGGACGAATCTGGGGATGAGTATATGATATACAGTAACAGCTGTGAAGCGCTATATATGACAACACACTACTATTGCCTATATTTAGGCTTTGCATGGGATGAACATATTTAATTTCTTGTGTGTGTGTGTTTGGGACGTTTCAGTGACGGAAACTGCGACCATTTATATTTGAAGGGAGTCAAGCCTGTGTTTAGGCTATTAAGGAAATGCATTTTTTTTTTCCAAATAAGAACTTTTACTTTAGATAGCTGAATGTAAGTTTTAAAGGGGTGGTATAATGCCCTTTTCACAAGATGTAAAATAAGTCTCTGATGTCCCCAGAGTGTGTATGTGAAGTTTCAGCTCAAAATACCCCACAGATATTTTTATACAGCATGTTAAAGTTGTCACTTTTTGAGGGTGAGCAAAAACACACTGTTTTGTGTCTGTCCCTTTAAATGCAAATGAGCTGCTGCTCCCGGCACAGGGGGCGGAGCTTCAAGAGCTTGCACTCACACAGACACACACTGAAAATTTAAAACACTTTTGAGTCAGACAAAGATAGAGAGACTCAAGAAGAAGTGCCAACATGTAGAAGCAACAGGACATTTCTGAATGTTTAGTTGATGCATTTATGAAGCTGATGTGTAGATATCTTCTAGTCATTGATTAGCATATTCTGTCATGATAATCTATAAATCATGTTCAGGGGGCGGGGTTTATGTAAATTCTAGGGTTGGTGATGTCACTAACCCGGTAGGAATGTGGTGTAGTCTCTACCAGCCGTTTGTTGTAGTCCTTAAAAAGCGATTTCTGTAAAAGCAAATATCTCCCTTTGCTTTGAACTTTGAGCGTTGTAACTTTGCAGATGTTGTTTATGATCAAACAGCAACATTACACACTAACTAAAGTTAGAAAAGTCAAATCATAATCAACCACCCCTTTAAATCAGCCTAGTTCTGTGTAATACAGTATGCTGCCACATTATCACTCTTAACACTGATTGTCACGTGTTCGAGTGCGGACGTCTAAATCAGAGAAGCTCATAGGTTCGAGTGTGCGGCGGGTGAACTGGTGAAATCTCTGACTGACAGCTGGTTCTGTTGCCAGGCAGGATCGCGTGAGCCTCCATCTTGTTCATTCATCGGTTCCTTGTGCTTCATTTTGTGTCGATTTGTCTGGTTATATTTTAACTTAAAGAAATGCATGTAAATAATGTATGCTAATCAATGTTCTTCTCTCACATCGTTTCCTTCCTCTTTGTTAGACTCCAAGCTAGGGGTGTAACAAAATATCGTGTCACAATATATCGCAATACAAAAATGCAACAATATCTATAGTGGATGGTGACAATATGTATTGTGTATAGTTCACCCAAAATGAAAATTACTGTGTGAGAAAAAAATAACGTTTGCAGAGTTTTAGTTTCAGCACTACACTAAACTACTATATAATGTTGAATATAATATATAATAATGCAATGTGGGATATTTGTGTGTTCTGATAATGCCAAATGTCTGATGTTACCAGTAAAAAGTGGCCTACATTATTTTAAATATATTTAGTCAGTGAAAGAGCACAAGCATATTCATCTACAATAATTCTGTTTTCAGCTCCAGAATCATGAATATTGTTATTCTGGCGTCTCTATTGTCCTGTGCTTTGGGTTTCCAGCACTGAGTCCAAGAGTATTCGTTTACACACACAATGTAATATCAAATCTAGCATTTTAGTCAACAGTACATTTTTTTGTAAACCTTTTACCAGATGTCTTGGAGTATCGCAATAAAATGGTATTGTGAGTCCAGTATCGTGATGTGTATCGAGTCGTGACATGAGGGAATCGTTAGATGAAGTAAACTCTTCTTCATTTGGAGACTACACCAGTATGTACTGTTTCATCATAACCGTAACTCTACAAGAGACTTGACATGACAGATAGAGCTTTCTGCTTGTGTGTGTGTGTGTGTGTTGTGAGAGTGTAATGTGCATTTATTGGCATGAGCTGATTGAGTCTTCTCTGAGATCTGGGCTAGGCCTCTTCTTTCCCATCGATCCTCCACTATCCCATCCAGCAGTGCTGAGAATATCAGGCCGACAAACATTAAGTAAACCAAGAAAGAGTGCTGGAGTAGTAATGCAAAATCCATGCTGTTTTCATTGTGCTAATTGATCCAACACTAGTGTAGATAGCGTCCGTTTATCTGTTGATTCCTCCTCCTTCTCCTGCGTCTGCTCCGCTCTACTCCATCAAACGTGTCGGCGCAGCGAGAGGAATTAGCTAATGAAGTAATTACTGTGGGACCAATGCCAATAGAGAGCTATTGTTTTAGGAAAATGGATATTTCTCCAGTCTGACAACAGTCTGGCTTGTTTTAACTTCAGACGTATTAAAGCTCCTGAGAAATGATTCAGTTATTTGTCACAGGCCAAATGGATTACACACAACGTGCAGACGCAATAGTGTTTGTTTGATTTAAACGAAACGAATAGGAAACCCGTCCGGAATGTTTGATGTATGTTTGTGTAGTTACACAACCGTCACGAAACACCCCACGCTTGATGCCATTGAGCTTTTTCACAACACATCATTCAATATTCAATGTATTCAAGGTTATTTATGATCGACATTTCACTTTGTCTTGAAGTGTTGTCTAGATCGAACCTTTTTATTTATATTTTATTTATATAGGTCCACTTATTATCTTACATATAATATTTCTTTGTTTTTAATCACCGGCGCTCGTTCATTGAAGTCTGTGAAGTTTAACAAGACTCACTTGTTGTCAGAATATGCAAAATTGAAATGTATATTTTTATAACATAAAAGATAAAGATATAACCATAAAAGGTAAGTTATGCACTGAGGAGAAGGTGTTACACTGCACACGCATCTGTCAAAGAGTGTTCGTCGCGGTAAACGCTTGCGCTTTTGTTTACGCTTTTGCGTACAAATATAAATTCGGATTACTCTGGTCACGTCTCTTTAACGTGTGTGTCCTTCTCTGTTTTCCACAAGCGTTTTGTGCTGAGAAATGTTTTCAGAAATCATTATCACATGATGGTTTGATGCTCAAGAAACATGTATGATTATTATCAGTGTTGAAAACAGGATACTTTGAGAAATAGAAAGTGCATTATAAATGCCTTTACTGTCACTTCTGAACAGTATAACGAGTCCTTGCTGAATAAAAGTGTTAATTTCTGTTTAAAACAAACCCTGACCCCGAACTCTTGACGGAGAGCAACAGCAGAGCGGGATATTCCCAGGGAATCACGACTTGAAGATCTGTCTGTTTTTGGATATGAGTTTTAAGAGCTACTTTTATTGTACGTTTTTCATTTTTCGGAGCTTGAGTAGAAAAGTCAACTTAGATTGTGTGGACAAAACAGCTCTTACTCTTCTTCACACGAGTTCTCGTATTACTCAGACTTCAGACAGTGTTGGGGAATAAACACACTCAGCTTTGGTCAAATAAAGCACATCTCTGAAAGGGTTCGAGTGCAGCACGAGATGCTTTAGTAGTGAAGGATAAACGCGGATAAAGTGACATCTCCAAATCAGAGCGTGTTGTTAGAGGACTTTACTTGCCGCTCGCTTACTTCAACAGAAGAAACTCTGAACGAACTTTCATGCTGGTGTCTGGAACGGCCACACTCTTGAGCAATGCAGAAATGACTTTTATTGTGCGACGTTTGATTGATCATTAAAGATGATTTGGGTAATGCCCATTTTAATCTGTCCTGCATCTCCATCAATAACACATCTCCAGTGTGTTTCAGCTCCGCTCAGATGAATGAGAGAAAAGAGAGAGAGACTTGCATTAAAGGGTTATAAAATTCCCCTTCCATGTGATAGTTGCGCACTATGTTTGTAAATGATGGCCATTTAAAATCCATAAAACTGTTATTGTGCATAATACCTTATTAATATATGTGTGTATAAGGCACCGTTAAGCGCAGAACGGAGGGAACGAACGGCTCCGTGATCTGTTTTCCATGATTCCGGCTGTAGGATACGAGGTGTTTTCAGGAAAGGTAAATGATTCCTTGATGCAGGGATTTTCTCTCGGATATAAATCTCCTCAGACTGTCGTAACTGACAATAACCCGCTGGTGTGATATGATATTACAATAACCGTCATTTGTAATATGGGGGAAATTTAGTTATGCACTTTAAAAGAGTAACCAAGTGCATTAGTAGTACTGGGTCAAACTCAGAGATCCGTGTTAAGTGTTATTATAATTATTATTTTAGGATATATATATGTATATTTTACATTGTAACGTTAGATTGTTTGATTTTGTATGTAAATGAAGGGTTTTCCCCCAGGTATATTCATTTCTTTGTCATTGTTTGGTTTTCTTGAAACACAAAACTGGAATGTGTGTTTCTAAATCTGTGTGTTTAATTCCACACACTGAAACGTTGAAAAGTGATTTGCACTGTGTTGTTTTGATTTAGATAGGCATGTTAATGTAATGTAAATCTTTGCATTTATTCCTTTATTGTAAAAAGATAAAGACGTTTCGCGGCTGGAAACCCTGTTTGTATTAATAAAAAAATATACAGATAATATATATGTCGAATGCAAAATCCATTTCCATTTAGAATATTTATTCAAGCTTTCTTCCATGTTTGTATAATCCTAGTATTAAAAGGAAAATTCAATTTTTTCGTTTCCATATAAAATGCACACAAAATATTGCCTTTTTTCCCTGTCTCCAGCAGCACGCATTGTTATTCGTTTATAATCTTCTTTGTCGTCTTCATTCGTTTCTTCTTCCTCTGGCTGCTGAAATAAACCGTAGTCAAGAGTGTAATTTTTCAATTGCCTGATGCATTAATGAAATGATGAAAGCGCAGGATTAAAACACATTTTTTCTTCCTTTGAAATATTGTTTCCTCTCATGCAACTGTTTTTATTGATGCATTTTTTTAATTTGTGGAAGTTGCAAATAGACTGGATTGCTGTGGAGGTTTGTGTTTTACGTTTCGGTGTTGTTTCAGCCACTTTAACTGCTTTAACTGAAGTCTTGCTGATGCCTCATGCTTGCAGACCCTTGTGACTGACAACTCATTACATATTTCTCTGAATCTCATCATATTCGGTGCCAATCACATTCATGTGATAGACAAAGTTCATTCTAACTTTGTGCATTAGAGTGATTTGCATACGGTCATGCTCATAATGAAGACTGTATTCAATCGCTCTTCATGGTTCTTTGAGAATTAGTTGCTGTCATTAAGTTGACTGTAGTTCAAACAGAGCAAACTGTGATTATCTTCAACACTGCGTGGCCATTTTACTGGCTCGTCATCAAATATTGTTTCTCATCACGTTCATCTAATACATTTTTACAATTATTGCTTATGTGTAAACTTTCCACAATGTTAAAACAGTTTATATTTTTACATTTTATAAAAAAAAATGGAAATAGCATGTTCATGAAAATTTATTTTACTCATGACATTGCCATATTTATTTTGCTTTATTAATTAATTAATTTATTTATTTAGTTCTAAAGCTCATTATTATTGACTTGAATGGTTTTACTTGTTAATGTGAAATATAAAAGCAGAGAGAAGTGTGTGTTAGTTGCTCTTCTCCATGTGGTTACAGTGGATGGGGATCAAAGCTCTCAAGCTAAAAACAGTGTATACTGTACTTCATGTAACCACACAGACGGACTCACTGATGATGAGGAGATCAGATCAGACTGGCTGTCGTCAGACTCCTTGTGCAAACTAAGATCTCACTGGATTATTACAGTTAATGGCAAAAGTAATGCTTGGAAATGTAAACCGATATTTCCTACTGACAAACTTCAGCAAAATATGCAAATAACTGGCTTAAAACCATTTATGTTGCACAGTGCTGTTATATATATATCTATATATATATTAGGGATGGGACGATACACTTAAACTCACGATACGATGCACCTCGATATGCCAGGGTCACGATACGATACGTCACGATACGATATCAAAAAAGAAAAAAATATTACTGTATAACAATAACTTTATTATGGTGACGTTGAAGGTGGTGGTTCATGTTGGATGTGTTGGATGTGGTGTACGGAATGACAGCATGGCATAGCTTACAGACAGTCTTAAGGCCATTGCACACTGAGTCAGAAATTTTCGTATGCGTTTTTTCGTGTTCGTCAGCCTTAAAATTCGTCACGCACAGAAACCTTGCACACTGAGTCCGATGCGTATTTATTAAACCTTTGCGCAAAAAAATACTAAATGGATTCGTCAAGCAGTGAGGATGATTTCGTTGCCCTCTTTCTTCTTAAAAAGAGAAAAAGAAAGAGGAAAATATTGGGTCCATCCAATCCTGAGATTGCGCCGAGAGGAAGGAGAGTTTCACCTCCTTATCAAGGAGTTGCGAAATTATCCCGAGCGATTCAAAATTTACCTCAGAATGTCAGTGGAACAGTTTGATGCTTTGCTAGCGATACTGGAGCCACATATTAAAAAGAAGACGACCAATTTCCGTGAACCAATCGATCCTGAACAGAGACTGGCAGTATGTCTAAGGTATGGACACACACACACACACACACGGCCGGCGGAAGCGCTGGGCAGACAGAACCGAACAGCTGGATTTTGTCGTTCGCTTGCACGGTGGCTCTGAATTGTCAAACACCATTCAAAATACAGGCTGTGGATGCGAAAAACGCAGAAAATCGAAAAGAAAAGGTGAAATGTGACGTTCAGAGATATGTCCTCCTCAGCATAGGTCTTATGATACAATTTCCGGTTTCTTCGTGTGGGAAAATCACGCATTTATTTTTCTATTGCAGGTGCTCACCGAGACTGGGGTTCGAATCCAGCTAAAGCCAACTTTTTGTAATATTTATTATTGAATTAAATAAGCATTCTTTTTGAATGCATACTGTTCCAGTGTCAATAAAATATACATATTTTATTACATATACTACGCAAATCATTCAGCAGTGCCATCTATCTTTATTTCGCGATCCATTTTTTTCGACCTCGATGCGTTTCGTCACGTTTTGTATCGCGATATTTCGTCAAACGATATTTCGTCCCATCCCTAATATATATATATATATATATATATATATATATATATATATATATATATATATATATATATATATATATATATATATATATATACACATACTGTATCTTGTGTTGTAGATTCCAGAGCCACAGAGAGAAAGAGTTGCGACACTCTTTGATGTCGCCGCTATGGCTGTCACGTGGTTCATGTAAGCCCCAATAGTTCCAAAACATACGCTGGCTGTCATGCTCTTCTATGGGACAGACAGCAGCGATTGCATTATTGAACGGTAAATATAAAATAAAACACACACCCAAGTACTTTTTCAGCTGTTATTGCATTATTGCATTATTGCATTTTGTTAATGTCAGTTTTGCATTTAGAGAGGCAGGGTGACAACGAAATACTGTATATTACTTATTACTTAGATAAGTTTAGGCTATATTTTTGGAGGGAAAAGCTTATAGTTCATGTTCGCATGGGTAGCAACTTTTATATAATTTAATTTTTGGGATATACTCACTTTTCATTATGTGACGTGTTGGCTGGGTTTGAGTGGTGAATGCTGCGCGTCGAGTTGTTCCAGAGGTAACGTAAGTTTCTCAATTATCGACCTCTTTTGAATTGTCAACTGTTTATACTGTAAAATAGTTGCTATAAAGGTGGTAGCGATTCATTACCGAACTAATTAGATGCTACATTCACAGCTGGCAAAGTCGCGCTAGCTAACTAGCTAGCAGGCAATGCTAGAAAATTGGTTGAAACAACCAAGATAAAATATAAATAATTATGCTGTGCATATACAAATGAAGACCAGTATAAGCATCGCAAAGGGCCTCTGATACAACATAGACAGTTGACAATTCAAAAGAGGTCGATATTTCAGCAACTTAACTCTGGAACAACTCGACGCGCAGCAATGTAAGTGAATGGGGTCCAACGCCCAAATGACAGTGTTTGGAACTAATCCGATCTTCAAATCCCGGAAGTAGGCGGTTAAAAGCGCCGCCATTTTTGTCAAGGGGGGCCGATGGGAGTGTCGCAACTCTTTCTCTCTATGGCTCTGGTACATTCCAAGTCTCCTGAGGTCACATGATGCATTTGTGTGGCGAACAGACCAGAATTTAAACGTATCATATGAACAGAAATCTATTTTATTGTCATGAATTAGGCTTTGCTAGTTCTCTAAGGAATCTGCTAAAAAGGTCTAGTGTGAACGTAAAGATTTTCAGTGAATGGCAACCTACATTTGAGTTGAATTATTCCTTTAAATTCCACTATTTCATTAGTTTGTTTGTCACTTAGAGTTACTTTGCAGTTAACTTGCTCATGCTTTATGATATCCAGTACAACACAAATGAAAAGGAGCACGTTTCTCATGTGTTGTAAATGCAGTGTTTACTGATGAGGCCGTGGAGGTACGCAGGACAAAGTGTTGCCAAACACTGATCTATGAGATTCAGAAACAGAATATATGCATAAAACAGACATTTGATTTCAGAAATCAATTCCTGAAATGATTTCATTTCTCTCCTCTCTGTGAAAGTCTCCACAGCTTTAGTTTATTGCTGTCCTCAGCACACTTTATCCCACGCCAAGCCTGCCGTGCGTCTCCGCCTGTTTTGTATGTATGTTGTTTTTTAATGCAGCGCTGGACGGCGGACCAGCACGTTCATATTTAGGGTTGTGTTGAGCCCACTGCCCTGTAATACCAGGGCTTTACCAAACGCATTCCCCCTCCTCTCATCGCATTAGAATATGAAAGTGTGTGCGGTTCCGCAGTTGTCCGCAGACATACTCTCATGCATAAGACATGAGCGCCGCAGTCAATGCGATTGGCGGGGCGAGGCGCGTTTAGGGAGAGAGGATATCCCTGGTCTTAGACACATACACATGCTATAATGAGCAGGATTTGATTCTTCAAACATCATATGCACTGGGGAGGACGTGCACTTTAGCGTGCGTGTGCGCATTTACGTGTCTAAAGTATCTCTCTTGTGTGCCGCATGGGGGATATGAAGAATTGCTGGAGTTTATTTAAAATAGGCTTGTTAGGAGTCTCTTGTACCTGTCAATTTTGAGAGTCTTTTGATAGCTTTGCGGGCTGAAAATGTGAATACTTTCATCTTTTCATCTTTTTTAGCTACTTTTGTGCATGTGTAAGTTTACTTGGTGATTGTTTTGGGAGAAAAAAAATGTTTTGGTCTAAATATGATCTAATTTTTATTTTTTTGGGGGGAAATTCCTTTAAATGTACTTCCAAATGATTCATTCTGTGTATATATATTTTAAATATATATATATATATATATATATATATATATATATATATATATATATATATATATATATATATATATATATATATATATATATGCTATATATTAACTATGTCCTACAACACATTAATACTTTTGTATTCATTTTGATCCCTTTTTTTTTTTTTTAAATGTGAAACCTAAATGTGCTTTTTCTACAGACACCACATACACATATTTTTTTAGAACAAGCACACATAGGTTTCAAATTAGTAAAAAAAAAGAAAAGTGTTAAAAATTAATACGAAAGTATTAAAAAATAATGTTTTGTGGGACATAGTTAATTTGATTTACACCTGTACACTTGTGGTTTTTAGCAAAGCCCCTATTCATAAATACTGTGCATTTTAAATGATGTTTTTGCAATATCCTGCCAAAAATAAGCATACTCCATAACTCCATTAAAAAGCTTGAGACCGGTTGATTAAAAGTTGGTTTGATATATTGTCTAATGCAGTGAAATTCGGTGTATCCCGAGGTGTCCAAATACGCATGGGCCCACTAATTACCATGGTAGTGCTTGATTACTGTATCCATAAATGTCTCCAAAAGTTCATGGCATAGGCTATTTTTATGATAATATTATTGCACTGATAGATTTATAATAAGGGTGAAGAGGAGGGCTGAATTCAAGAGTAGAATCAGTGTATTACAGTTGTGGGAAAAGAGAAAACTCTTCTCAATCTTTCTTTCTCCCTGTGGATGGCAAGCCCCACAGTGGGACGCTGGGTTTGATCAGGTGATGCAGTACACACACTCCGACATGTCTGAGCCCTCTTCCCCGCACTTCGTAACACTCTTTCCAAACTGCACATTTGCTCTGTGGGGTTCACTGCAGTGCTGGTAACCTATAGACTCGGCCTCCCGCAAACATCAATTATTTACTGCTGGGCTGCAGTGTGCTGTCAATGTCAGCGCTTGAGTGAGAGAGAAGGAGAGAGAGAAATATAGGAAGAGAAAGACAAGAAATGATGTGAGCTCAAGCAATTTTGTTCTGCTTCAATTACCGGTCTAAATGGACTTGACCCCTCTGTTATTTTCTCTCTCTCTGCAAGGAGAGAAGTTCATGTCCCAGGCACTTTTCACGGGTAAGGTTATAAATAGGCCATGAAACCGTAAAAAAGGAAGTAAAAAAAAGAGAGAGAGAGAGAAAAAAAGTAATGAAATTATGCTCTTTGTTTTTACATCGTTATGTGTACAGGATCCTCAAATCCAGCCCTGGAGAGTTAAGCTCCGGCCCTAATCAAAGATTAGTGAAGTGAAGTAAGGTCTTCAGAACTACTAGAAAATACATGTAGGGTGAGTCTGATCAGAGTTTGAGCTAAACTCGACAGGGCAGGGGTCGTCTAGGGCTGGATTTGAGGAACCCTGGTCTAAATCATCATTTATTTAACATATCTAATAGTTCTCACAAAAAAAAAAAAGAAAAAAAAGATTTTGACCCACCTTGACCTCTTCATAACTAGCATTGAATGTCATTCATATGAAAACAACAGAGAAAAATAAAGTGTGGAGAGAGAGATAAAGGTCTTTTTACATGTGGAGGCAAGCTAAGAGTATGAATGAGTAGGGGAAACTCTGTGAAGAAAGGCTTTGCACAGTGGAATGAATGACGGAGGACAAAATAAAACACAGACATTCGTTGTTCCGAGTCGCAAGAGAGAAGCAAGGCGTGAAAGACGAAGCTACCTGAGGGACGTTCCCTTGTTCATTCACCCCTCTGTCTTTCTCTCACTGTCTTTCTCTTCCTCGGTCTGGCTGTTTCTCTCAAAGTGAGGTCATCTGAACAGCTCAATGGTACAACATACAGAAAAAGCCATTGAAAACAAGACTGAACCATGACAAAATTAGACAAAACACGGAAACAAAACGCAAATATTACATGCAAGGCACTTAAGATGAAGTTTGTATCCATTTATTTTATTTTGTTGTTAGCTCGTGTTGAGGGGTCTCATTACTGAGTACTGTGAGCGTTTTGAGGTTTTCTGACATACATATTTCAGGTTTAGGAGTCTCTATTAACAACCTGATGAGTTGATTCTAGTGTGTTTTATTCACTTTGGACATATCCAAATGTTTCATTATTATAGAAGATACAAATCGGGGATGGGACAGGAGCACTGGAATGAGAGGATCAGTTGTTTTGCAGGTGGTCTAATGCTGGTCATTAATCGGTGACGTGAAGTGTGAAGGTAAGTGTACAGGTGTTGATAGTTTCTCAACCCTGCCTTCTCACACTTGGCCTTATTGTCCTTGTACCCAGTTCACCTATGACAGCCTTTCTGCCAGGTATTATTGACTTGGTAGAGATCTCAAAAGGTAAATAGATAGTGGGGGAAGAGCATTATCCTTAAGAATGAATCTGTGTTGCCGTTTGTTCCCAATGAGTTCCCCTCTTGTCCATTACTGCATATCTACGTTCTGCAGGGAACCTTGACTCGCTCCTCTGGTGTGTCTGTTCGGACATGTGCACACCGCGGTGTGTTAAGTGCCTCTTTTGCGTTATCTGCCTCGTTTGTCCATTTCAACTTTTCTTTCTCATCAGGTCTGTGAGGGTTTAAGTTAAAGGTGCCGTAGAATGGATTATTTTATTATTTTATAATGTTTCCTGGGGTGCCCTTATAATGTTAGTATGTTTTTTAGATCAAAATTTGTTATAATTTAGAAATAAAAGGCATATTTCCTAGCCTGATTTCATTCCCTGGATTGAACACTCTGTTTGAAGGGGCGTGTCTGCTGTGAGACTTCAGTGTTGTTGTCCTCTGCTGTGATTGGCTGACATGCTTGCATATGAAATATCTGGCATTACATGTAGAGCTATCTGGAAAACTTTTACTATTACAGCTTTTATACGTTTTTACTATTACAGCTATCGGGATTAACGAATCATGAGAAGTTTTTTAAGTATTTAGATCTATTCCAGCATTGAGCAGATGACAGCCTGTCGATCGCGTGAATGAAGATCTTATCACTGCAACACGATTTACTGATGCATAAACAGTGTTGAACGACTTTGAGAGAAAGATTATCTGTCTGGACTTGAACAATTACACATCAGAAATTCACATAACCCACTGGTTCTCCAGAGGCTCGGATGAAGGAGCTAAAAAAATACTTTTGTGTTCATTTGTACACAAACACTGAGCAACTGCCATGCTTCGTTCGCTCGTTTGCAAGCCACGATGTCTCTCGAGGAAAAAACAATATCGCGCTGGATCTAGATAACACAGTGTAAATTATTGTTAATAAAATCACTACTTACCGCTTGCGGGAATATAACGTTAGTTGAAATTGCCCCCTTCGTCCGTTTGAGACGCCAAGAGAAGCCTGGCTGCTTGATATATGTTCCAGGTTAGAAAAACAGTCCGTGGTGAAACGGGCAGAGCAACTAACAACTTCGAATTAAACTGTAGCGGTATCCAATTATAGATAGATTATAGATAGATCTGCCATTTTCCCTATGATCCTCCTCCTGCTTGTTTCTTCACCTGCAGAACTTCCGATGATTCGGCTGTGCAGTTTCGCCTGGCACTGAGCATGGGCTGGCTTATGCAAATTTTTAGATGCGTACATATTAATGATCCCAACTGTTGCGTCACAGTCGGTGTTATGTGGAGATTCGCCTGTTTTTCAGGGGTGTTTTTCAAAAACAAGATTTAAATAAGAAAGGGAAAACTATGGTGTTTGAGACTCACTGTATGTCATGTCCATGTACTGAACTCTTGTTATTTAACTATGCCAAGATAAATTCAATTTCACATTCTAGGGCACCTTTAAACATCTGCAATGGCTGCCCAACTCAAAGAAAGCAGATATCTTACTCTTTGTCAGATGCTAGGGACATTTCTTGACAGCATCACCCTTGTTTTCCTGGGGCTTTATCAGTCCTCTCCCTTTCTGGAAAGCTGAGTATCATTCTTCATAAAGATGACTCTTGTCTTGTCAGTCGCTCAGCACTATAGAGAAGTGGAAGACGGTCACAGCTTGCACAGGGAATTGATTAGGTTGAATCCACTAAACTGATCGTGGTGACCTAGAATTATGCCCATTATGATTTGGAAGATGGCAGGTCCCCCTTTCAAGTCAGCCACTAAGAACTGATTCTACCAATGGCTAGATTAGAGGTGAACCAGGCTTTATAAAGACAGTCCATTTGCCCATCCACCAGGGATATCCATTTAACTTGAAGACCCTGTGGAAGCCATTGTTGAGCCATTGCAGCTGTAGTCTGTAGGGCTTGAAAATGACTTGATGCTAAATGCAAAGTTATTGTGCTATACTATGTTGTTTCATGTGGTGTTCTTTGCAAGACATCCACTCTTTTGGCTGTTTCCTGAATGGAGAAAGCTGTCTCCCCAAAAATACATCAGCCAGGGTCTCAGGGTCTCCAGTTCAGCAGCCGATACAGCTTTCCCTTCATTGCCTGGGGTTTTCCACATTGAAAAGCTTGTTTGCCTCTCTCTCCTGAAAGATCCACCTGCTACAGTCTACTTGACCAAATCAGACAACATCTCTTCGGATCTCTGTGCAGCACAGCTAGGAGAATTCTTCATCTTCTAGTCTATGAGCTGTCCGAGGCCTGGCCAATTTCTTTTCATGACTGAACAATGTGTAACTATCACCAAACAATATTATTTTCACCCCCTTTGTAGTATCCATGATGTTCACAGGAATTGCGGGGATGGTGAAAGTGTCACTGCGTATGCAGTTCTGCAACTATGTGTTTTGGTTCCAATTTTAAGGTGCCAAGCATCGATCAAGGCTGCTCAATTTTTAATTGAAGCTCTTGCTTACACCCCATTATTCACCCATAGTGCCAAATATGGCAAGAAATCGGGATGCCCAAGTCTTGATTGCCCAGTGGCTATCAGTTTTGAGCTGTGACCACTTTTCTTCTCAGTCACCCGCCCATCTAAATCATTGTCTATTAGTGTTGCATGTCCTTCAATGGACATGACCCCTAATGAATGTTCGAAAGCATGAACCTTCTTCAACAAAAGAAAAGGCCTGAATTCTCTTTGTCCCGACATTTCCATTTGGCCAGTTGTAGCTGAGCTAGTAAGCTTTGGCTGTTTACTCAAGATCTTGAACTTTAAGGTCATCTGGGTATAGCATACATGCAGGAAATTTGCATACTGTGTTCATACGCCATACCGTGTTACTTTGAAGACTAGTTGGAGCAGTATGTGAGCAGTATGTGTGTGTGTGTCTGTCTTTCTCTCTCCTCTGCTGTGGTCCATTGGTTACAGGGCAGACTTAAAGGTGAGCCTCTCACGTTTACTCCCTCTTACATCATCCTGTCAGGCGTGTCATTGAGGGGATGTGAAATCAAGCGCTCCTCTCCTGGCTCTTAATTTAGACCCCCAGGTCAGCGTGGCTCTGTCCAGCCCGAAGCTCAGATCTCCCCCCGGCCCCGATCAGGCCTCTCCAGTCTCCTCCAGCTCACCAGCTAATGCTCCGGGAAGCCTGGATCAGACCTGGGTCTTGCCTTAACTCTTGCCCCAGTTGCCCCTCCCTCACCTGGGTTAACCCCGCTGAGAATGGGACCTACAAGAAGATTAATGGGGCATGCTGTCGGGGAAAAAAAAAATGTTTGTTTCTGTGTATGCCTGTATTTGTGTGTGCGTGGCTGTGGTGGTATACGGACTGCTCTGTAATTCGGGGATTTGGGAATGGCTAAAGTGCAAAGCAATTAGAGATGAAAAGATATATGTTTTTACAGTTGTTTGTTTCTCTGGAGCTCATATTTTTTTGGATATTCTTTTAAAGGAGTACAATTTTTCACAGTTTGGTTTGTATCACGATTAATGTGTGTGCCTGGCATATGTTGGTGTAAATGGTTTAACATATTTGTCATATAAGCGTCCAATCCTGCTCCTGGAGAGTCAATGTCCTGCAGAGTTCAGCCCGAACACACTTGCTTGGAAGGTTCTGGTAATCCTGAAGACCTTGCTTGACTAGTTCAGGTGTTTTTGTTTTATAGGATTGGAGCTAAACTGGCTCCCCACAAGCAGGATTGGACAAGCATATGCTGGAGCAATGTGTGCAAACAGGAATAATTTTATCATCATGTTTCCCACCATCTCTGTTATAGTTTTTATTAAATCTTAGACTTAAACTACACCGTGGCTTTTCTATATGTGGATTATATGTGGCGTATCACCATTTTCAACTAAAATGTTTCTAATTAACTGTAATCACAGTTTTTCTTCAGTAGAAATGACACACATAAGACACATGTATAGTGAGGGTCAAGCAATTTGTTTTTTGGGGCTGTAATTGATGCTATGTATTATCAGTAGTATTTATTTATAGCACCGTAGTTTCAGTTGTACAGAAATGTAAATAGCACCACCAAATGACACTGAACAAATAAAGAGCATTTTAATCAGGTTTCCAGAACACTCCACCGTTATTTTCATTAGTCATGATGCTATTTTAGATTTTTTAAATGAGCAGATTTATGAGTCCTCGTCTTGCTGCAGTATTTGTGTGAGAGTGTGTGTGTGTATACCTAATTGTCTAGAGTTCCCTCCTCTTAGCTGATATCATGCGGTATGTCAGTAAATACCAGCGGTGTCTCTTCCCCTGTAATGCTACTACACTGACGCAAATGACCTTTACTTAGCAGGTAATTGTTCAGTCCAGTGCCAATGTGTGATTGTTATCTCTCTCTCTCTCTCTGTGAAGAGTGCTAGGTCAGCACTAGGGTTCTCCTGCGCTAAGCTGCAAGGTCCTCTCTTCATTCTCAAGGTGTCCCCTTCCTGGGGCCTTTTTGCTCGCTTTTTTTTCTTCCCTGTATTGGATGGATACAACTACCGAATGGAAGACTAAGTGTTAATTCACTGTCTGATAAAGATCCTTTTAGCTGCTCTTTGAGGTCTTGTCTCTGAGATAGGACGTGCGCAAACCAAAGGTAGATTGGGCTCCAAACCAGTACCGACTAAGACTCGGCCCGGGGAAAAAAAGCGGGGAAAAGGGTAAAAAGAATCAATTTAATTGCTATTCATGTGTTTGAGATTGAGGCAAAGCGGCTATACAGGAATAAATGGAAGATAGGAGGTTTTTTTGATCTCCAGAAGAATGAGTGTGTGTGTAGGGAGGGAAAATAGAAGACTATTGAAAGTGCTCTGTTAGGACAGAAGGTTATCTGGCCCCGCTTTAGACTGACAGGTATAGCTGTCAAAGCTGTCGCCACCTCTGAACCCAGAACCACACGCAAGAAAACACTCAATGAAAGACAAACGAATGAAAATGCGCTCTCTCCTTCATACAACGACAGAAACGGGATAAGAGAAAGTAGCCGTCTGATGTGTGTATGGAGAGTGAGTGCGTTTAATATCAAATTTATAAAATGTAGCCCTCCAACAGCTCTTGTACCTTCAAGCAAACAAGCGGAAATCAATTTATTGTGTGGAAGAAGTTAGAATAGGGATGTTTGTGTCAGAGAAAGGCAAGGAAAGATTTGCATAACTTATTACTTTTCTGTAACATGTACACAATGTTCACAGTTTACCCAGAATGCCCCCCTCCACCACTCGCAAATCCTTTTATAGTACCGTGTGCTTTATTTCTATTTCCTCTCAATGTTCGTACAATACAAATGCAAATGACAAACATAGTCTATTGTGCCGCCCCGGCCCATGCGGTGTGTTTCCTCTTCCCATAGAATTCCGTCTTTTCAATTTCACCGGATCATGATTATGAAAACAGATTCTTGAATTGTTCCGTCGATTCTTTGTTTCACTCTGTTGGTTTATGTATCACAAGTGTGCAACGCAAAGGCAAGATTTATGGTAAGGAAGTATCATTTTCCATTATTAATTTGCAAAGCAGGTTCATATTTTTAATGCAATCTTTATTTAGACCGTTCTGAATATCTATTATTATATTAGCATATATTATTACAGATACAGTGTGTGGCCCAAATGTCCTTCTAATGTAATATTTAAACATGATATGATCAGCATAACAATTTGATTGAAAGATTGAATAAAGTCCACTGTATATAAATAATTATATGTAACTATTTTCAAAGTGCTTTGGTGTTGCAATATTCTTGTAAGTGCATGGATTGTCAGTTCCCTTCGTTTTCTAGTTCTAAATTGATTGAATTGAATATTAAGGCGGTCTGTTTATTTCGATTTTCTTGTTTACGCCTCTTTTGACGCGGCGAGCGAGCCGGTATCTGGAAGCCCCAGTCCTGCAGTCCCGTGATGTTTTGACACATATTTTGCGCTGAACCTCTCTATCCCGCGCACACCTTGCGCTCTTCAATTCTGTGGAGTTCCCAGACCGTCTCCCCGTCTCTCCATCTTTCTACCTGAGCGCCTGACCCGCTTGCCAACTCGAGCGTGGCGTCGTCATTGTGCACGCATGTGTACGCTTTAGCATTTAAAGAAGTGCTTTAACAACCTTTGTTGTGGACACAAATGATGCAACATTCGAGAGTGTGGGTGCTTACGCAGGTGCTTTCCTTTGAGCGACTGCTTAATTCGCAACATCTGCACTTTCTGGCTGCTTAACACACACCTGCACAAAACCGCAATCTGTTTTTAGTTAGGCTTCTTTTTTTTTCTTTTTTTTTTTTTTTTTACTATTTTCAGAAACCAGCCACCGGATTAACAACTAAATGATTGTTGTCATTAAAGCTCTGAGGGTTTTTTTGTTTGTATGCATGCATCATTACAGGGCTTGATGACAACCTGTTTTGTTGTATATCTACTTTATTAGTTATGGGTAACATGCTTATACTCCTACACACACACACACACACACACACTTTTTCCATAAAGAGAGCATGCTTTGACAGTTGCGTTAATTTAAGATCATGTTTGATGCATTTTTAAACAGCCGTGGACTGTTCACATTTCTGCTGCACATGCGAGCTCGTCTCTCAAATAATTTAATCATCTGTCTAATCACACTGAATATTTAAATGCATTTAATGTCTAACACGCTCAGGCTCTGAAACCGTCTTAGGAAAAGGGCATGTTTTTGCCTCCCCTCCGCACACATTTACACAGATTAATGCAGGCGATTCATCGGGTGATAATGTTTTTATCACAAGTGTGGAATGTAAAGGCAAGATTAATTCATATTCTATTAATGATTTGCAATGCATGAACACATTTTTTTTTTTAAATATAGTCTTTATCAGAATGTTACATAGATAAATATAATTTTAAATATTATATTATATCATTACAGATACAGTGCGTATTTTTTACAGATACAGTGTGAATATTTTGAAATGATTTTAATAGAATGTAAATGATTTATTTTTTTTATTTTTTATACAATAAATAATATTTAATGTTAATAAAATATACTGGGGTGAAAGGTGAAAACCAAATAAATAAACACATGATCCATCGTCTAATATTGCCCAAGATGGATAGATAGACGTTCTAGTGATCTATTACTGTTGACAAGCCTCCAATAATCTCATGACCTCCACATCTCTGTCTTTCAGTCTTTCTCTCCCAAACACACACACACACACACACACACCCTTCCTCCTTATCCCTGTTTTGCCAAATCCATTGCTTCATTCAGCGCACAGTAAATAAAAGATGAATATTTATGGCCATGGCATGTCGCCTGGCTGCAGACTTGTGTAGGTTGCAGAGGAATCGATTTTTACAAACTGTGTTTTGGATTTAATTCAGCGCCTGCAAGCATTTGCATAGAAATAATCTGCACTGAGTTAGATTTAAAGGGATGGGGTGGAGGGGAAAGCTTCTACCGGAGGACATATTGCCCCTTTTAAAGCACTCCACAACGCTCTTACATCTTTATTTCCCTTTGCTTCCGCATGTTACCCCTCTTTCAGACTGCAATATGTTAGTTTGTCTTTCTACTTTGCCAGTTTGCCGGCCATCATGCCATCATGTGGTGTAACTGGGGAGCGGACGACAAAAAACAAAGCTGGAAAAAAGAGAGAAGCAGAGAAGTGATATGAAAACATAATACACTGATTACAAAATTACTTACTGCCAAAAAAAAGTGGCAAAAATAAATATAAAAGTTAATGTTTTGTTCAAGATTTCAGTTGCTCACATTACTTACATCGGATCGAATAACAATATTACGTTGTAAGATGTCTTTCTGAGGTTTCATAAATATACAGGACACTTTTTCCAGTCGTGGGAAAATATTATGATAATCCCCCAAACTATGCCTTTAAAAAAACCTTTTTTTAAAGCCTTTCAGATGTTAAAGTGTTTAATAAGGAGAACTGTAGATGCAGCCATCAATACATTGAATCCCAACACAAAGATGTTCTTACAGCCGTCACACACTCGTACACCGCTCATCGACATTCAAACACATTAGGATCAATAGGATAAACAACAGACAGGGATTTGTCAATATTTACTGTGTGCTGTAAAACACAATTGGAATATGATGTTTCCTCATTTAATTAATGACGTTTGCGGATGAACGATGATGCCGATATTCTCTCTTCCAATCCAAGAATTCTCCCGGTATAATAATCCCACAATCGCTTGTTTCATAAAAGCAGACTTTTCAGCTGCACCTAAATGTCATTTGGCGTGACCGAAGCGCCGTTGCAATAAAACACCGTCTTACCTGAAGATGACCTCATAAACTTGCAGAACAAGTCAGGCTGTATTCCTCCGAGAGCTCTTTGGCAGTGACATCATCAAAACGAGACGGAATAACTCACAGATCGTGGTGTAGGTTGTGGAGCGCAGACGGGAGTTTCATGTTAGGTCAAATCGGCCATACTGACTATTATGTCCTGCGAGTGGAACCATTTGCGGTGCAATTCCAGCCTGCTATTTGCAGCGGTATGGAGCCTCGGTGACTGTCTGACTTTTCCAAATGGCTCCGCGCACTACCATTGACTCTAATGAAATCGGACTATTAGGGCCACTTGACACCGAGGTAATGGTGGTGACTTTTTTATGGATCATTGATAGACGCCAATAAGGAGTAGTCATGGCGATCATGGCCGGTGACAAAACACGAACTTGAATACGAAAGTGGGAGACCTTTTTTTTTTTTCTTTTAAGGTACGATTGGAGATGATTAGCCGATGTGTGTTTAATATAGACAATGCGTCCACTAACTGTAGAGTGTTTATGCAGGTGTCATGGGGTTTGGAAATGGAGATCAGGAATATACAATATGACATATGTTCATTTTATTTATATAGCAACATTAAGCAGAAACTAGTTTGATCAATGTGCTGAACAATAAAAACATATCAATAAGACAATACAATATAACTAATTAAAACACAATACAATGAAACTTCCTCATTGATTATAAGCCAAATCCCCAAAAATGCAATATGACATATTTCCAAATCAACTCCCTGGTGGGTTCTCTGAACAACAATTAAACTTAGGGGTCTAAATGCACAATGATGGATAGTTTATCCACAAATATATCAAGTCTTATTCATATCCTTATTTACTCTCCCTCACTTCACTCCAAACCTGTGCGCATTTCTTTCTCCTCCGGAAACTCTAAATAATCTATAGCTGTGGTCCAAATGACATTTTTCTAAACATCTTCTTTCATGATCCACTGAAGAAAGAACATCATACAGGTTTTGGACAATGAGTGAATTATCTCTTTAAGACCTTCATCTGAATATGTATAGTGGTTGTAATTCATCCGCTTCAAATGAATTTGAAGATTTTCATTTTTGAAAAAATAAATAAGTATATATAGCAAAAGCCTCTAAGTGCCATCTGAAATTTTCTTCAAGAATGATAATTTTTATCAAGCTTGTATATTTAAGCTCAGTAATTTCACTTAAATGACAACTAATAAGTAATTTTCATTGCCATTTAAGTGAAATCACTGAACTTAAATATACAAGCTTGATAGAAATGATCATTCTAGAAGAAAATTTCAGATGGCACTTAGAGGCTTTTGCATCTGAACTCTTCATATATACATATATATACATGAAATATAAATGAAAAATGGAAAATTCTGAACGCCTGATAAAAAAGTGCTCCAAAACAGTCCTCTATTGCACGTTGACCTTGACGTAGTTTCTTCCCCGTGTGAAGACGTTGAATGTGCTCAGTTAGAGCAATGATTCAGCGCACCTTTGAGTCCTGAAAGACGCGGTTAGCCATCGATCCTTCCCCCTCGCTCAGAGTTTAGTGGGCCTGACACAAAGGTACAATTAAACCCAACTCCAATTCAGCTTTAATTAAAACTACTGTTAGGAGCTTGACATTCACAGGCAGTCCGTCGCGGGATTGCTCGTGAAAGTCATGTTGTTCTTTTAATTGCTCCTGTGATTTCATGGCCTCCTGACTTCCTGCTTTGTAAACCTCGTCTCCATAACTCCTGGTCCATATACGAATAGCGGAACAGATTGAATTAAAACAATGACGGTCTAATAAGATAAAGCACTCTCAAAATAGATTAACCTTTCCACACCAAGACACTTCACTCCCCTTTTCTTTTGCGTGCGTACGTAGCCCTCCAAACTTTAATCTTCATTACGTCCTTTGATTTCTTCTTCTTCTTCCACCGCTACAGGAAATGCATAATTTACACCCTTTGAAGTTCCTCCAATGATACTGACAACATGTTACCTTTAATCTTTAGAGCCCCTGAACATTAAATATTTAGCCATTAACTTAACAAAGGACGAGCCAGACCAAAATGTAAGCCTCCTCCCTCCTTGACTTCTCAACGGCGTGCGCTTTACACAAGGCCAATGAGAACCAATTAACTTCAGAGAGAACGGTGTGTTTTCCTTCTCCGTCTTTTTCCTTTCCGACCTGCGCTTGTTTTTCCTCCACGTTTATATCATGTCATTACCCTTGAACAAAAGGCGGAAAAGTAAAGTGCTGGCGTGTGCAAAAAAGCGGCAAAGTATCTGCTTGACTTAAAGGCTAAGTGGTTGAACATCTCCCTGTCGCGCAGGTAATTCGGAAGTATATCTGCTGCGGTTATTCACTTCGCCTGATCCCACTTTAGGTTTTCAAATGAGCCGCGGGATGCGGGAACATTCTGACTGGATTATGTAAAACCCGTCGCGGCGTGTGTGTTTGCGTGCGTTGGGGGGGGTATGTACCGCTCTGGGAATCGGAGCCGTAGACTTGATCCTTGTTTTGGATTATGATGGCTTCCTGCTAGTTCTGGAGTGTGATGGGAATTCTCACAGACAGTGTTGGGATGCTTGGGAAGCGTCCAGAGGAATGTGAAGAGGTCTCTCTCTCTCTCTCTCTCTGTGGTTCAGTGCCTCTCGCCCTTCAAATGGCCCTGCGAGGGGCGTTCGTGTCATTCCTGTCACGCTGGTTATGGCGGTATAGAGGTGTGATCGGGACTATTTCTGGTCGTTCAGCCGCTGTGCGAGAGAACAATGAATAATTAAGGACTTCCTCTCGCCATACCGCTCCTGAAATAGAACATAATAACACAGCCAAGTGTGAACAATTAACAGACGGAGAGAGACGCTAAACACCATCAAGGCTCGCTCAGAATCTCTCAACAGACACTCAAAGGCACAATCATTCACACGGTGTGGGGTTTGGCGCTGCTATCTTAGCTCATTTAAAGGTACTTATTAAATTATGGAAATTGTCAGAGCTGTGGCCTAGCAGTTAGCGCTGTGCTGCAAACGCATTGAGCTCTGATGCTAATGTAGGAGATGTGTTACCTGTATAAACCCACAAAACCACGGACACCCAATGAAAAATGGCTCTAAATTTTCTTGGAAACATTGGTGATGAATTCGAATTAGTTTTCATTAATGATATGAAAAAAAAAATACTGGTTTATAACACATTTTCATTATATTCATATCTTTTTGCCAGAACGTTATACTAAAGAGCTTGTGATTAAACCTTGTGACTCCCCAAACTTTTGTCAACCCTCACACAGCAGACCCGCTCGCCTCATCGTGAGTGAGGCGCTGCACACATTATGCAGAACGTCTCTGCTTGTTTGCAGTGCAATGGTTATAAAGAACTGGTTCTTTAAATAAGTACAGCGTTTTCATTATTTAAAAAAAAAACATGATGTTTGTAATGTTTAGTAAAGAGTGTCAGTCTGGTGTTCCCTCTAATCATAGCCAACACAGCCTGTGTGTAGCACTCCATCTGTTATACACAAGATTTGGGCCAAATGTATTAAACGACAGGAACAACTGAGCGCCACATTAG
This sequence comes from Scardinius erythrophthalmus, assembly GCF_964197995.2. Lineage (NCBI taxonomy): Eukaryota > Metazoa > Chordata > Actinopteri > Cypriniformes > Leuciscidae > Scardinius > Scardinius erythrophthalmus. The sequence goes on along the minus strand of NC_138244.1, from coordinate 27,666,674 downwards.
CTACAGCAACCCTAACCCGTGAGTTGATAAAACCTCGATGTGATGCACTTACTGCCTCAGATGAGGTCGGGAATGACGGACAAAACACAAAAGACAGTTGTTGGTAAAAAACGTTGAAACTCCATTTGAGCTTGATTTTGGGTTAACAATATAAAGTCACACACAAGTGTCACAATGCTAACTTTGACCACATGGTGTTTAATTATAAAAAAAAATATATATATGAATAGTAGCAGTTCTACACTAACCTGCAGTTTTTGCTGGTTTCGAAACGAACACCACGCTGGATATTACCTGCCATTTATTTTCATAATATTTTAGCGGTTGGTGACATATCCTCAGGAAAGCTAATGCCAGCATCTACAGCTGAGCGGGCTTTTCACTCGCGCTGGATATGAGTCCTCAACGTCACATTTGCATTGGCCGGACTATTGAATTCATTATTGGTTGACTAAAATATCGTTATTAACTGGTTAACTGGTAATTTCAAAGGAATGTTTCTGTTCAGAACGATTTCGGTTTTGTTTTTGTTTATGTTCCTGTTAAATTTTCATTCGTGTCCGGTTTGTGTTTTCATTCTTGAACCGGTCCGGGAGCCCTGTATTTGATATTTTTTGTAATTATATTTATTGAAAGAAAGTTCTTTATATATATATATATATATATTTCAAACTGTGAACTCTTGGTTCTACAAAAACAGCATAAAAATTGTCACCAAAAAAAGGTCTATAAATTGCGCAGTGTGTGTGCTGTCCAGGCCACGTAATGCACAGGACTCAGTTCTTGCCCCAGTGTGCGGTAAAGAAGAATCACAGCAGTATTTCCCATCTCTGCCTGACCCCTCATTATAAACTGTCTCTATGCTGGCGTTCATTTATAATGCTGCATATGCCTGTCCTCGGGCACTGCATTTTTCTGCTCTCAATACTACATTGATTTCCTGTATGACTTCATCTGCTTAATACCCATCGGCTCCGGGTCTCTCTCTCTCTCTCTCTCTCTCTCTCTCTCTCTCTCTCTCTCTCTCTCTCTCTCTCTCTCTCTCTCTCTCTCTCTCTCTCTCTCTCTCTCTCTCTCTCTCTCTCTCTCTCTCTCTCTCTCTCTCTCTCTCTCTCTCTCTCTCACACACACACACACACACACACACACACACACATACACACACACACACACACACACACACACACACACACACACACACACACACACACACACACACACACACACACACACAGATTTATTGCCCTGTCCAATAGACTCTTAACTCAGGTGGTGTACACAGTATAATTTGGTTATTATGACACAGCATACGTCCTACGTGCTGAAATTAAATGCGTATCATGTAATAAATAAATTAATTGATTGCATTTTATTAAATGTAAGAATTAATTTTTGTATTTTTAATAATAATAATTATCAATTTTAAGTACTTAAATTACTCAGATTACGCTATTTTTTGTAATAAAACATTTTGTTTATATTTTCTTTTATAAAATGTTTATTTTTTATTTTTTTATTGTTAATATATTTAATTAATTATAAATAAATGTAGTTTTATTTTGCTCTCCATAATAGGGAACAATTGATAACAATACGCAATGTTTGTAATATCGCAATGTAATGACATATCAGAATGAAAGAATGAATCCTCTAATAAATGTCTATTTAAATAAATATATAATAATAATAATAATAATAATTAATAATGAATTATGAAGTTTATTCATTTTTGCCTGTTTATTATTTGTTTCTTGATTTATTTTATTATTTGTGTTATATTGTTGAAACCGTGTTCTAGTGATTTTCAAGTTTCTGTTCTTTCTCTATTATTTGCGTGAATAAAGGAAGACAGAACTTCAGAAATGAACTTCAAGAGGCCGTTCTACATTGTGAACGGGTAACGTCAAGCACGAGACGTGGACTAGAGCTATTTTATCATGGATTATTAATTCTCCAGGGCTGTCCATCCACGTATCTGAGGCGTTAGCAAGCGTTCTCCAGCGCAGGTGCTGTGGTTCTCTCGTGCTGGTTAAAGCGCTGGTTTCCCTGGCCAAGCTCACCTGTGGTTGTCTGCGGGACGCATCAGTGTAATGGCAGGAGCCACGGTTCAATAACTCGGAGCGGGGTGGAGGTCCTCTTAATGAAAGAACTGACGTTTACCCGCGGACCACTGCATTCATCAGCCTACGCTCTCTTCATTACGCTCCACAAAGAGCTGCCAATGAGGATGCTGCGGCTCATATATTAAACCCTGTGATTGGCTACAAGTGTATTATCAGTCTAATGTACTTCCAGATACAGAGCGCAGGCCATCTATCTGAGCTGGACACATGGGAGGAAAATATGCCTGGAATTAGGAAGCAATGGGAAGGTTTGATAACAGGCATTTATTAGTAAAAATAACAAAAAATGGTTTAACTCCCAAATAATAAATGAAAGTTTGGCCAAAAATGGAAATCACTTGTCGTTCCAGTCCCGTATGGCTTTTTTTCAGAGGAACACGAAAGGAATTATTTTGCATAATGTCCTAGTTGCTCTTTTTTGAGTGGAAATCAGGTACAATACTGACGAAAAATAAAGTACCAATAAAATTAACGCATTTTGGAAGGCATTTTCGTCATTCTCTGATCATTTCATTATCATTTTCAGATTCATAGCTTTCAAAAAGCCTTTAGGCAAGGCAAGTTTATTTATATAGCACATGTATGGCAATTCAAAGTGCTTTACAGAAAGGAATTACAATAATCACAAAATAAAAGCAAGGAAAATTAAAACAGTTATAAAAGAAATTAAAAGAGATATATGATACAGTTATAAAATGAATTAAGAGTAAAAAGATAATACACAGATAATCTCATCTGGCAAAAGACCGGTGTATCATATTTTTCACAACTCCCAGATTTAATCTCCATTTGCACTAGCGGGTCTCATTACCGCAAGGAGACGTCGCAATTCTTGCGTAACCAAGACTGTGTGGGTGGAGAAACAGCTTTTACCAATACTGTGGTCTTTGACAATCCTGACTGGTAAGATTACAACTTATTCCATAATGTTTCCATCGGAAACCAAATATTCCATTTCGTGCAGCAGTGCTTCAGTCAACCCGAGTTCGAGTCCTCGAGTCTTTTCCCGATCCTGTTCCTCTCTTTCCTCCTATTCAACAAGGTCACTGACATGATAAACACTTTCAGTTCATGCTAACTTTAAGGGTGATGTGTGTGATTTCTGTGGCACCACGCACAATTGAATAATGACTGTTTTCAAACAGGTTTCCTGAACATTTACGTATTTGCAATTGGATGGCCAAACAAATAGTCCCATCCCAAATTCACGGTATAGATTAAGTCCGTGTTGCTGTCAGTCTGATTGACTTGTGGTTGTTTCTGTGTAATATTAAACTGTACCAAACCAAAGGCAGTCTCAAAAACACGTGCATTAAAAACATTGCTGGTGTTTCTGACGTCACAAACTACCTTGTAACCAATCAGATCGACGTGTGATCGTCAACCAGTGGATCTCTGAGCTGAGTGAGTGAGTGGAGGCGGGGCTCATTTGCATATTCATAGAACCGTGAATACTAAATGAGGCAAGGGTGTCGAGTTACATTCAAGATATTTTAAGGCATGAATATTTTTTTTTTCAAGGAAAAACGTTTAAATATGTCGTTTTGGTGATCAAAGATGAGTTTTAAGGCATAACATGATTGACTACAGGGGGACTTTAAATGGATAAACAGGTTTCTGCGGTCTAGATGTTGTGAGAAACATTAATGTATATATCATTGTTAGATGTCTGTGTCAAGATCCCTCATTACTCTTGCTCTCTATTAATGAAACATGTATGCATCAGCTAGAATGGTAATTTCCCCCCTCAAGCCAAATCATTAATAATCCTATAATAAGCTGTATTTATTTTCCTGAAAAGCTCAGTGTTGAAGTTATTTTTTAGTCTAGCTGTGAAGTCTCATCCATGTCCTAAGCAGGTTTCCAAGATTCCATGATAAAATACAATTATTGAATATAAAATGTATTATTTGGTCATTTAGGTTAGTCACAGGCCTCTCCGTTTCGGTTCTGCTTTATTAATAATGGTGAACATTAAAAATAGATAGCTCTTTATTTTAAGAGTGCACAGTGCGTTCAGACTTGTTCCTTTTTGCAAATATCTGTCAGGAAGAATGATGCTTTGAATTTGATTTCATAGAAAGTTCTTTGGGATTATTGTTAACCTTTTTTCTTCCTGCGATGCAGAGTTTCCCATGTTCACCTAGTGTTTAAAGGTACAGTTCACACAAAAATAGAAATTCTCTGTTTATTTTCTCTCATGTCAATACAATAAAATACAAATAAATACAAATATTTAAACATTTGGATAAAGGGATAAATAAATAAGACAATATTTAAAATGAATAGACATTTATTTTTGAATTGTACAGCTAGAGCTGCATATTGATTTTTCCAAAAATTCTACTTTTGTGTTTCAGAAAAACAAACATATTTATTAATAATAATAACAATAATAATAATAATACATTTTTCGAGTGAACTATTCCTTTAAGCAATTCCTTCAGTGATGAGCGTGAAGGAATGGACTTTAACACAAACACACACACACACACACACACACACACACACACACACACACACACACACACACACACACACACACACACACACACACACACACACACACACACACACACTCCCACACACACTCCCACACTCCCACACACACACGCACACACACACACACACACACACACACACACACACACACACACACACACACACACACACACACACACACACACACACACACACACACACACACACACACACTCCCACACTCCCACACACACACACACACACACACGCACACACTCCACACACACACACACACACACACACACACACACACACACACCATTAAACAGCTTGTTTCGTTAGCGGGACCCAGCCTGTGAAGAGACTAATTAACATTTTTATGCAAATGAATTTCTTCTTGTCTTTCCCATGCCTAATTATTTCTGTTATTCTAATATTACTCTCACTTTGATGTACCATTTCTGTAAGTTTGATCACACACCCTCCACCATTGGCTGTGTGTGAGAGAAAGTGTAAAACACAGAACTTACAAAATCAAGAACGGTAAAAATCGGTCGATCCCCTTGCAGCGGTACATGAAGACTTATTTCATGACATTGGGGATTTGTAGTTGTTTGCTTGCTGTTGCGGTCGCTCACTCTCACACAAACACAGTTACTTTTGGAGTGTCAGCCCAGAATACGGTTGTTAATATAATGATCCTTAAGGGGGAGCTGTCTTACACACACTCACCAGCGCTCCCACAGTCAGCTGTCTTTGTGTTATTAGATCGGTGAGAGAGAGAAAAGACTGAGCTTAGTGGTGATAGAACGGGTTTCAGTGCTTTCTTCTGAGTCTTCTGCATCTTTGGTTTGTGTTTATTTTGGCTGCAGAAACAGTATAAGGCGTCAGCTCCAGCCACAGGCAGGTGTGTGTGTCTGCAGGTGAGTTGAGCTCCAGCGGTGGGCAGGTGTGTGTGTCTGCAATTGAGTTGAGCTCCAGCCACAGGCAGGTGTGTGTGTCTGCAGGTGAGTTGAGCTCCAGCGGTGGGCAGGTGTGTGTGTCTGCAATTGAGTTGAGCTCCAGCCACAGGCAGGTGTGTGTCTGCAGGTGAGTTGAGCTCCGCCCACAGGCAGGTGTGTGTGTCTGCAGGAGAGTTGAGCTCCAGCGGGGTGGGCAGGTGTGTGTCTGCAGGTGAGTTGAGCTCCAGCAGTGGGCAGGTGTGTGTCTGCTGGTGAGTTGAGCTCCAGCGGGGTGGGCAGGTGTGTGTCTGCAGGTGAGTTGAGCACCAGCGGTGGGCAGGTGTGTGTGTCTGCAGGTGAGTTGAGCTCCAGCAGTGGGCAGGTGTGTGTCTGCTGGTGAGTTGAGTTCCAGCATTGGGCAGGTGTGTGTCTGCAGGTGAGTTGAGCTCCAGCATTGGGCAGGTGTGTGTCTGCAGGTGAGTTGAGCTCCAGCGGTGGGCAGGTGTGTGTCTGCTGGTGAGTTGAGCTCCAGCAGTGGGCAGGTGTGTGTCTGCAGGTGAGTTGAGCACCAGCGGTGGGCAGGTGTATGTCTGCAGGTGAGTTGAGCTCCAGCTGTGGGCAGGTGTGTGTCTGCAGGTGAGTTGAGCACCAGCGGTGGGCAGGTGTATGTCTGCAGGTGAGTTGAGTTCCAGCAGTGGGCAGGTGTATGTCTGCTGGTGAGTTGAGCTCCAGCAGTGGGCAGGTGTGTGTCTGCAGGTGAGTTGAGCACCAGCGGTGGGCAGGTGTATGTCTGCAGGTGAGTTGAGCTCCAGCTGTGGGCAGGTGTGTGTCTGCAGGTGAGTTGAGCACCAGCGGTGGGCAGGTGTATGTCTGCAGGTGAGTTGAGTTCCAGCAGTGGGCAGGTGTATGTCTGCAGGTGAGTTGAGTTCCAGCAGTGGGCAGGTGTGTGTCTGCAGGTGAGTTGAGCACCAGCGGTGGGCAGGTGTGTGTCTGCAGGTGAGTTGAGTTCCAGCAGTGGGCAGGTGTATGTCTGCAGGTGAGTTGAGTTCCAGCAGTGGGCAGGTGTGTGTCTGCAGGTGAGTTGAGCTCCGCCCACAGGCAGGTGTGTGTGTCTGCAGGAGAGTTGAGCTCCAGCGGGGTGGGCAGGTGTGTGTCTGCAGGTGAGTTGAGCTCCAGCAGTGGGCAGGTGTGTGTCTGCTGGTGAGTTGAGCTCCAGCGGGGTGGGCAGGTGTGTGTCTGCAGGTGAGTTGAGCACCAGCGGTGGGCAGGTGTATGTCTGCAGGTGAGTTGAGTTCCAGCAGTGGGCAGGTGTGTGTCTGCAGGTGAGTTGAGCTCCAGCAGTGGGCAGGTGTGTGTCTGCAGGTGAGTTGAGCTCCAGCATTGGGCAGGTGTGTGTCTGCAGGTGAGTTGAGCTCCAGCGGTGGGCAGGTGTATGTCTGCAGGTGAGTTGAGCTCCAGCAGTGGGCAGGTGTGTGTCTGCAGGTGAGTTGAGCTCCAGTGGTAGGCAGGTGTGTGTGTCTGCAGGTTAATTGAGCTCCAGAGGTGGGCAGGTGTGTGTCTGCAGGTGAGTTGAGCACCAGCGGTGGGCAGGTGTATGTCTGCAGCAAGCGGCAACTTCCCCGTCTCTCTCTTGAAACCAACACGGAAGTGAGTTAAACTGCAATTCATTGACTGGCCGCTTGGCCTGGCTGCAGAAGTGAGTCAAATCTGTATCTCCCTCATGTTAAAATTACCAACTTTACAGCAGAAAAAAATATGTTTACAGCCTGGATCTCTATGTGGCTTTGGTCTATACAGCTAATTTTGCCCTTCATAACAACTGTGAGGGGGGTGAATTATTTTATAACTTGTCCGTTTAGTTGATTAATATTTAAATTTAAGGGTGTGGCCAGTGGCCACTTGAGTGACAGATGGATTGCCGCTGTCAGTGCTAGCCGTTTGTCTGCTGTTACTAGCCGTCACTTCACCGCAGCAATGTTAGCTGCTGAACTTGCCATCTCTGCAGTGTTTGTGCTTTTTTTCGGGATTATTTCATACAATTTAATACTTGGGTACAAAGCCCACGTCTTTGGATTCCGTCGTTATCGTTCGAGAGAACAACCAGCGCTGTATTTCAGTTGTTTTCCTCTGTGAACATGCACTAATGGATGTCTGACAATTTCGTTGCTTTTTGGGGTTTTCAAATTTAAAACGTCAATACATGCTCGTTCGTTCTGCTCCCATGGAACAGATGGATTATAATATGTTTATGTACCGTCAGATGAAATCATGCAGGCGTCGGCGCTTTCTCCGTCCATGCAATAAATACACATATATGAGCGCGGATTTTCTAGCGCATTTACTTGCACTTCAAAGGCAATATATCTATGGTTTAACCCATTTGAGAGACGGCCAAAATCAGAATTTAAAATGGACTGAATAAGCTCTACGAACTTGAGCAATGCCGCGCTGACGGACCATGAAAGAGTGACGGACATGTAGTTATGCACATAAATCACTGTCACACACAAACACTCTCGAAGTAATACACAGTCTCACTTGTAGCCATGTCTTTTAACTATTATAATATTTCGAAGGGCAAAAATAGGAACGTTTAATTGGCTTTACATCATCAGCTAACTCGATCACGTCGAGCTAGGTGATTTCAGATAGCCAGGCCAGGCTCCTCAGCTCCACTCACGCCCCCCCGCCTGTTTGCCTATTTTCTGTTATCCGGGAGTGACGCAAGGCCAAGATGGCGACGGCCGGCTCCGCCCACTTTAGGCTTCAAAAATGCTCTTCGGAAACCTACGGGTGACGTCACGGACACTACGTCCATATTTTTTTACAGTCTATGGTCTGCAGGTGAGTTGAGCTCCAGCAGTGGGCAGGTGTATGTCTGCAGGTGAGTTGAGCACCAGCGGTGGGCAGGTGTATGTCTGCAGGTGAGTTGAGTTCCAGCAGTGGGCAGGTGTATGTCTGCAGGTGAGTTGAGTTCCAGCAGTGGGCAGGTGTATGTCTGCAGGTGAGTTGAGCTCCAGCAGTGGGCAGGTGTATGTCTGCAGGTGAGTTGAGTTCCAGCAGTGGGCAGGTGTATGTCTGCAGGTGAGTTGAGTTCCAGCAGTGGGCAGGTGTATGTCTGCAGGTGAGTTGAGCTCCAGCATTGGGCAGGTGTGTGTCTGCAGGTGAGTTGAGCTCCAGCATTGGGCAGGTGTGTGTCTGCAGGTGAGTTGAGCTCCAGCGGTGGGCAGGTGTATGTCTGCAGGTGAGTTGAGATCCAGCGGTGGGCAGGTGTGTGTCTGCAGGTGAGTTGAGCTCCAGCGGTGGGCAGGTGTGTGTGTCTGCAGGTGAGTTGAGCTCCAGCGGTGGGCAGGTGTGTGTCTGCAGGTGAGTTGAGCTCCAGCGGTGGGCATGTATATCTGCAGGGTGAGATACGAGGGGATGGTCTCTCCGTTTAACTTATAGCTCTGATATTCCATGGCTTCAGCTCCTAGGAGGGCACATTGGCACTGGTTTAAAAATTATACAGTGTAAAACTATCATCATGTATTTTCATAAAGATGAAATATTGCTATCTGCGCCCACTTACAAGGGTTTTATTAATGACAGGCTGTCAGGCCCGAGATGCCCTGCATATTCGCATATTAAACAGGCAGGAACAGAAATGCTCCTTTTATTGCCTACAGACATAAATCAGTGTAACACGTCACCTCATCATTTACGCTCCCCGCGGCCAAGTCCTCTCTTATTTAAATGAATTGGCGGAGCGCTCTGATTGGTTGGGTGGCGTGAAGGCCGGTTTAGGCGGGGTGATGGGGTGACACCGTAGCAGTTTAAATTGATATACTGTTTTTCTATTAAAATTGTTCAGGCTTCCTCCACTCTGCTCCTCCATTTTTCGCTCATTTTCACACTCCTCTATTCATCTCAGCAGCTCTGAGACGACACGATTTTCAGAGGGTGTATTAATAAATACACAATTTAACCGCCTCAACTCTGGACTTGGCTAAAAGCCAATTAGCACTGATTTTTTTTTTCATTTATATATATATATATATATATATATATATATATATATATATATATATTTGAATTAAATTGCAGGTGTCAGTCAATTTAAAAATTTTAATCACATCATTTATTATTATTAATTACAAACTGCTAATTAATTCATTCAATTAATGACATACACACATATTTACTTATTAGCTCTTATTGAATCTGCACTGCTTGAGTTGCTCCAATGGAAAATAACTTTTTATGGAATAAGCATTATAATAATGTTTTTATAATTAATCACACTAAATTAATGCACTCAATTGATGGCATTAAATTAAAAATATGCAAAATGTTTATTATTACATCTCAAAATGTCACATTTTGACAAACATTTGTGTGTGTGTATACTAGGTTCTGGAGACATAAAAAATGAATGAAATCACATCTGCACTTGTTTACTGTAACAGTATTATTTCCTCGGGCTGCGGATCACTCATCTGAGGCGTTTCATACATGATAAACGCAAGAACCTCTGCTGTTTATCACGCAAACATGAGCTCTTGGTTAGTTGCCTTACATTTCTCAAACCCTGGTCCGCTCAGTTAGGGCTCGTTTTATTATGTGCAATATTCCTCGCAGTCATGAAGAACTGTTATTAATAGTGTGCTTTTACCCTCAAACCGCTCAACTTTATTAATGACTCTTTTCATTTAAATCCATCAAAGCTTGTAGCAGAATGGCGGAAAGCGCTATTATTATTTTATATATATAAAATATGTATATATATATATATATTTTTTTTTTTTTGCTGCTGGTGTGGGGCCAACACGTTTGTGTCAGAGCCATTTATCTTGTGACCTAGAATAGATTTAATTAACAGCCGCGCACACTGGAGGAGTCCACGATCCCCAACTACATTAGCACTGCCATAGCCTGGCCTCTGAAACCAGCTCTGTATTCCAGCCGCTTTAGCTCATTTTATATTCCACCAGCAGGGCTGTTTAGTGTTAGGCTTATTTAGCAGCTTAAGTCAATAACACAACCATGTTTGTTTGTCTCATGCCTTATGCAGTGTGCAATTTTCACTTTTACATGTCAAGTTCACTTTAGAGTCACTGCTGTCAGAGAACTCTCGTTAATAACTCAGTCAGAACCGCGGTGTAGCGGTTAGCCCATGTGCTTGTTTGTGTATGTTTTAAAATCAGATTGCACACAAAAAGTGACTTCTAAAGAGGAAAAGTATGAGTTGTGCCTTGGGTTCATTCCCGAGGCCTTGCCAGGTATGCCATTCCATTTGACAAAATACGTCAATTTTACCTCAATAGATAAATGTTTGGAAATGATCAAATTATCATTTGTAAGTTGTTGAAGGACTTGCTGATTGTCCTGATCACAAGGTCCTGAATAACTTTACCAGGTCCCGGGATACAGAATCAGTGCGTCTGACTGTAAACATTCCCTGAAGTGTGAGGTTGAGTTTCGACTGCTAGCCGTGCTCAACACTAGCCCACAGGTGGCACAGAAAGGCAGATCTGTAAAGCATAAACTCTCGCTGGGTCATTATCAAAGAGAACACGCAAACCTGAACAGCTTGACTTTGTGTTTTTTTCCGACTGAAGTCATACAGGTCTCTAGGGACATTCAAGCCTTCATAAAATATGATAGGAGCCTCTCCTCCACATAAATTAATGAAAAAGTGTTCAGAATATATTTAAGCTCTCTCTACAACACCGCAGTCTTTCCCCGTACAGGTCCCAGAGAATCAAAAGACGGATGAAGCCGCCCGCTCCCCCTTCTTTGCTTTAAAGTGCTCATCCAATCGGAGCACAGTAAAATGATATTAATCTGGACTGCCTGCTACTTTCATTTACCCGAGCCTTTGCCCGGGGGACGCCGCGCGCTCTGAGACTTCATAAATTTACAATGAAACATGAACACATTTCCGCACCATGTGTCAGAATCCGGGGTTTTTGCAGTCGGGTAGAGGCGACAGGGCTCCGCCGGACTGTTTGTTTTTAATAAAGAGGGGGAGGGGGTGTGTGAGATTGGGGAGTTTTCCGAGTAGCGGTGTGGGAATTTGGGAATGTGGACGGAGTAGGGACAAACAAGGAAGATGACTCTGAGTGGGACGAACAGGTTTAAGTGGCTTTGGTTTGCATTGGGGGTTTGCCCGGGAGTCAATCATGGTCGGAGATGGTGATATGATGGCTTGCTTTATGTGTCGTTCCCTCTCCAGAGGAAGTCCCATCTCATTCCGGAGCCCAGGAACAGGCGTGTGACGCGCCTTCCCGCTTTCAGCGAGAGCCTTTCATTTCCCCTCTCTTTTTATCCTTCTTTCTTATTGCTCTCAGGTCCCGGAGTCTTGTGTTGTGGAAATGAGGTAGAGACGGAGGCTTGAGCACTTTATTACCTCTCTAAACAAGCACCTCTCCCCACGGTGCCAGTCCACCACTTGTTTCTGCTCTTTCATTCACTCCACTTCTTCAGGGATGTCAGCTTTGAGTCCATCTACGTCAAAGGCAGAATTGGCTCCCTGAGCGCTGGTTAAATCCAGAGCAAGACGAGAGGCCTCCTTTTGTTCATCCGAGCCCAGAGAGGCTGCTTTAATCATATCTTTAGCACTGATAATGATTCCGACATGTTTGCGTTATTGTTCCGATATGCGGGCGCTGAAGCCTGCAGGGTCGGCGCTTGAAAACAACCCTGTTCATTTTCAGGCTATTGACTGTCTTTGAGCCTGAGAGCGCTGCTCAGCCAGCGGGAACAGCCGCCAGATCTCCCCGTCGCGGGCCAGCGCAGTCAAACGGCTTCATTCCAGAGCCTGACATGTTCTATACGCCGCGCGCCGCTCGGCTACGACCTGCTGCACAAATTGATTTTCTGTTGTTTTTTTCCTCCATTTTTTTCTGTCTAAACACGGAATTCAACAGAACTGTCATCATTGTTGACGGAAAACTCAATTACGAAATGTGTCTGTACTTTTTTTAATCTACGGACAGATCTTGTTCAGCGGACAGCTGTGTGTCTGTAGTTCAGGCCGTTACTTGGTTCTAGTTGTTTGGTTTGCATTTGAAGACTGTATGTAAAGTTGGAGAGATTGAACCTCTACCTCCTTTCTTTCTTTCTTTCTTTCTTTCTTGATTGGTGTTGATCATGGATGATTGATTTGTTTGCTGGTTGACTTTCTGCTTTTCTTTCCCCCCCCCCCCCCTATTTTCTCTTTTTTTGTTGTTTAATCCATCATTGCTTCTTTCTTTTCTTCTTGGGTTTTCCTTTGGTGTCCACCCTTCCTTCATATCTTGGTATTGTTGGTTGGTTTGGTGAGTCTTTCTTTCTGTCTTTTTTCTTTTCTTTTTCTTCTTTTGTTCTTCATTTCTTTCTATTTTGTTTTGTTCAGTGCTTTCAGTGTTTATTCCCGTATTAATTGCTTTGTGGATATTTCTAAACATTTCTTTATCTGTCTGATCTTTTTACTTTTTGTTTTTAATTTGTTTGTCTGTTCTTTGTTTGTATACTTTGTTTGCTTGTTTACTCTTTCCTTTGGTTGTTGCCGGTTTAATTGCTTGGCTTCTTTGGTGCTAGGCTAATTCTTTCTAGATGTTTTGTTTGTTTGATGTTTCATTTGTTGTCCATCTGTTCTTGCTTTTGTTCTTTTTCTGTAGTTTTTTTTTTTTATTCCTTCGTTGATTGCATGATTTTTTTTCCAGTGGATCACCAGATTTTTCTTTCATCTGTTGTCTGTTAACCTTTACATCTGTTTATTATTCCGTTCATTTGCTCTTTTATTCTTCCTTTGTCTGTTTTTGTCTTGTTCATTCCTTACCTCTCTCTCCCAGTCTCTCACCTTCCCTTTGTCTCTTTCTCTCAGGCGGTATTGATCTGTGTGAGTTTGTGTTTAAACAGATCGCCTGGCGTGTGGGCAGTGAAGGAGACAGTTAGCAGAGCTGCTCTTCATTTAGCATAACATCTTAATTCCCCATCTCTCCTCAGCCGGAAACGCCAACTTACTCACCTGGAAAAAAACACCATTAACTCCGGCCCGGGAGTCCGCCTACCTCTCGGGCAGATTTAGACTTATGCTTGTGTATGTGTGTGTGTGTGTGTGTGTGTGTAGGGTGAAGGTCAGGAGATTCATACTGGTTCCGGGTCAGAGATTGCGTGTAAACCCAGGGCCCTACAGGCAGGATAATCACAGTGTTCCCTCACTATCTCCCACTGTGGATTCCAGTCATTAATCACTGACTCTGGGCCTGTCCTGGTCTCTAATACACTTCTTCTCCTCCAACACTCCTAATAGCATTACTGTATTCACACACAGCTGCCCACTTATCGTAGTTAACTTCAGAAAGTGCCAACTAGACTTCCCAGAGTTGTCATTTAGACATATTTCCATACCACTTTCATTTCAATATTCCCTACGGAAACACATGGGTTGTATGTATGTGTTTTTACATTAAAGCGCATTTATACTCATCATATAATCGTCTGTTGTTAAAATCCCCAAATAACCAAACTCCAGCCAACTCGTTTGCTTCATCCCTCTCAGTTTGACCTTAATTGATAATAATGAGGGAGAGATTACTCTCTCCAGTCTCTTCTCTCAGAGTGGAGGTGGAAATTTCCTTCTGCTTCCGAAATACCAGATTTAACTCGCTGAACTCCTTGTGAAAAACCACCTTTTCAATTAGTCTGCATTCGTGTAATAAATGATCACTCGGGTTGACTCTAAAACAGCGATGAATTTGAAAAGGACAAAGACAAACTTTGTCTTTTGAATGACTTGAATTGTGTGGTAAGACCAGGATTGTGTATTTAAAATGCTTGATTTCGTGCTGTATTTTCTCTCGTTCTCCCGCTGAGTGTCTGTGTGGTTGGATCTAGACAAACGGCAGTTGACCCGCGTAGAGACGCAGACCCCATCCCCCCCCCCCCCATCCTCGGTCTGGTCAGGGCCTTTTGATTGACTCTTTGACAAGCTCTCCCTGCCCTCTCTCCCCAGGCCTCCACTGGCTCTCTTTGTGGAATAGCTAAACAGATCCTTTCCCCTCTCGTACCAACTTGCCTGTCCTTCACCCTTCACCCCCGCCGGGAGAGCTCGGAGCGTCCGTCTCTGTGTGTGTTTAAACTCTGTGTGTGACACGGCCGTGTTTCACAGCAGGTTATTCAGAGAAAATAATTAGAAGACAACCGAGCTTGTGCATCTTCACCAGGTGACCTGGCGATGTCTGACTGCAGGAGATGAGGTCAAACCTAGCCTAGACGTTCTGTGCTCTGTTTGCTAGGTTTTTGTTTTCCTCCCTATACCTCACGCTCTTTCTCTCTCCTGCATTGATCAGTGTATGGCTCTGTTAGCAGAGCTCCAGTGAGCTGCTATGATGGAGTCGACATGATGTCATCACACTTTATTCGGGGGATCGTTAGAGGCAGGCATCAATTTCCTTCACTCTATAAAAATATCAAAGTGATTAAGCACACCATCGGTTTCCCCAAATATCAATACATACCTCCAGTGCCCGCTTCAAAGGAAACGGCCGATAAAGCCATCACATGTATCTGTTCTTCTCTGGACCTGCTGGAGAAACAAGGGAGGTTCTCACAGCTACACTGCAGTGAGGTCAATAATTATAAGACTAATAACACTGCTAACATGAATTGAGTTCAATCTTTAAGTGGGGAATGAATAGAACAGAGTGGAACACAATAGAACATTCAGAATGGTACTGCGAGTAATAGAATGGAAAATAATGCCAAAAATAAAGTAGATTACGGTAGAATAGAATTGAACCCAATAGAGTGCAACACAATAGAAACGAAGGGTACAGAATAAAATACGATTGTGAAACAGCACAATAGAATGTAACATTAGAGAATGGAAAATAAGATGGAAAAAAATGGAACAAACAGAATTTAACAAAATAGAACATAATTCAAACAGAATAGAACACATGTATTACAATAGTAAAATAGAACAGATTAGAATAGAACAATAGAATGAAACACAAAAGAATACTGGAGAAAATAATGAAATGACAGATAAAAAATCCAACCGAATAGAATTGTGCACAATAGAATTAACCAAAATAGAATGCAGTATACTGTAAAATAGAATGGAATACGATAGTTAAACAGAACCCAAAAGTTTAAAACAGAATAATCAGAATTGTTGAATAGAATAAAACAGAACAGAATAGAGCAAAGCTTCAACTGAAAGAAAGATAACTATGGAATAGAGTGATGCACAACCGAATAAAAATAGATCAAAATAGAATGCAACATAGTAGAATAGGACAAAGCACTACAGAGTAAAATATCAAATAAAATAGAACAGATTAGAATACTATAAAACAATTAGAATGAAATGAATTAACACTAGAATGAAACAAAAAATAAAGAACAAAATGGTGAAATTGAATGTAACAAAATAAAATAGAAGGTAACAATTGAATGGAATAGAATTGTTTACAATAGATTTAAAGAAAAATAGAATGCAGTGCAGTATAGTACAAAATAGAATTAAATACAGTAGTAAAACAGAATGTAACGTAATGGAATAGAATACCGCAGAATTGAATTGAACACCACAAAGAACAATGGAAAAGAACATGATAGACTAAAACAGAATAGAATAGAGCAAAACATATATATGAATAGAGGACATCAATAAAATAGAATGGGATACAGTGGAGCATAATAGAATGAAACAGAGCAACATAGAACACAACACTACAGATATAATAAAACTGATATAAAAAGTAACAAATTAGAACAGATTAGAATAGAACAACAGCATAAAATACAATAGAATGGCACAGAAATGAATAGAGGTGAAAATAGAGAAATAGAATATGACAGAATTCAATAAAAACGAATAGAGCAAAATATGTAACAGAATAGAATATAGCAATGAAATAGAATGGGATACAGTGTAGTACAACCGAATGAAAGAGAGCAAAATAGAACATGGCAGAATAGAATAAAGCAGTGTAGAATGAAATAGTAAAACACTGCACAGCAGATTAAATATATATAGAACAGAAAACGGCTGGCTGCTTAAAGGAACAGTTCACCCATAAAACTCATTTACTTTTCTGTGGAGCATAAAATAATACATACAGGTTTGGAATGAGATGAAGGAGAGGAAATGATGATAGAATTTCCATTTGTGTGCGAACTATCGCTGTATTAAGTACACATGTAAGAGGGAGATGCTGTTGTTAATGAGTTCTGTCATGTAAAGGCTGGGCTGGTGTGTGTGTGTGTGTGTGTTTCTCTCTCTCTCAGGGGCCTCTGCCAGCTGGCTCTCGCTCACACAGGGGCCCGCTTGACGTGTGAGTGCTGGATCAGTCTGACACACACACTCACTCACACACACACACACCAGAGAACTGCCCTGTGACTCCTTCTCTCTGTCAGAAACCCATACGAGTGTCCCGCTCCGAGTCAGTCAAGTGCTGGTGATGAGTGTACTGTGTGTGTGTGTGTGTGTGTGTGTGTGTGTGTGTGTGTGTGTGTGTGTGTGTGTGTGTGTGTGTGTGTGTTGTAGCTCTTCTGCAGGAGATGAGCCTCCTGGAACGAGTCCAGCTGTGGACCTGGAAACATCTCATCTGAGAACTGAGAGAGAGATCGTCTGTCTAGCTAAACGCTAACGGCTTGCTCGCACACAATATGAAATTGTGCATTTGTTTATTTAATCTCTCTCTCTCTCTCTCTCTCTCTCTCTCTCTCTCTCTCTCTCTCTCTCTCTCTCTCTCTCTCTCTCTCTCTCTCTCTCTCTCTCTCTCTCTGTCTCTATAACGATATTTAAACCAAAAAATATGAAAGATATAAATATGAGATATTTAACACAACTTTTTTTTAGTGTAACATTATATGATCACACTTTCGCGATTAATTACAGAAAAATATGTGATCTTTATCAATTGACCACTAATGTTAATAGTAACATATATATATGTGTGTGTGTGTGTGTGTGTGTGTGTGTGTGTGTGTGTGTGTGTGTGTGTGTGTGTTTTCAGCATTGACAATAATGATAAATGTTTCTTGAGCATCGAATCATCATATGATAATGATTTCTGAAGGATCATGTGACACTGAAGACTGGAGTAATGATGCTGAAAATTCAGCTTTGATCACAGGAATAAAATTCATTTTAAGATATACTCGCATAGAAAACAGTTATTTTACCTTTTAATTTCACAATATTTCAGTTTTTACTGTATTTTTGATAAGTGTAAATAAGTGTAGTGTAGTGTTGGTGAGCACGAGGCATCTTTGAAAACCGACTCCAAACTTTTGAATGGTACAGTAAAAATGAGAAGTGTGGCCCTTTAAGACTAAAGGGATTGTGGTGTGTCTCCTGAGCTTCCCAATGCTCTTCATCCAACGGAAAACATGCAAACCAGATGTCTTTAGCTTTTCCCACATAATTAGACTTTTATCACAGCATCACTCATGTTAGTCCAGCCCACACACAACAGCTTGAACTTGGAGCGATAGCCTGCTAGCTAAATGGCATTTGTGATCCGTCCTGTGAGTGGGTGGGCGACACTATAAAGGTTAACACAACTGTGTGTGAAAATAATTGCAAATTAAATCTAATTAGCGCTATCCAATCAGCGTTATGAAGACTATCTCAGCGTGATGCTGCGCTAAGCCTTTTTAATTAAGGATAGAACAATTAGACACTATAAATTAGCAGAAGATCCTTCAATTAAGACGGCAAGCACAGATTATCCCAGAAACCATCAGTGAACTTTCAGTCAGACTGCGTTTGATTTGGAGGGGAATTTTGCCAATAACATCTGATTGTAGAGGAGGTGGAACAACAATGAAGCAAATTTCAGTGACTTTCGTAATTGTTTTTGGTGTGTGTGTGTGTGTGTGTGTGTGTGTGTGTGTGTAAATTGGCTCTCGGCAGCATTAGCATGTGTGTATCGAAGTGCGTAGACAATATTGATCACATAGATTGCTATCTGACGAACCTGTCCGTCTCCTTTAGTGGCATCTCTCTGATGCTTTGAGGAAGTGGGGGTTAAAGGTCGTCTGGGTTCATAGGTTTGACACCGGAGACGGATGTGTGTCTTATGAGTGAGTCGATCGAAGTGAACGTTAACTCAAGAGGGTGTTTGTCTGGGTCTTAGACAGCAAAATGACCCCCAGACCAATAGAAAGCCACTGACAGGAGAAAGTGGGCCATATTTTATCCCCCAGTCAGTCTGAAGGGAAGGATACACTGTAGAAGACGTAATTCCGGATACTGAGCCCATGTAAAGTCACCATGAAATCAAAATGGACTATTCTTTTTTAATGGAATATTGCAGTGTCTATTATAAATGATTTGTCCATGCAATTCAAATTCATTTTGAATCAGAGTAACTCCCTCTTGCAGCATCTCTTCTCTTCTCTGATGACGAGGGCAGGGCAACCTGTCAATCACATGAGATCCACCAATAGCAAACCACAACCATCCAATCAATTCCCCACGGACACAATCAAGCCCCGCCCACATTTGTTCTTGTTCCTGAAGCCGTTTACTTGTATAGGACAGTAGGGAATAAAAGACTGTTCCATTTCATGCTGACTTTAATATCTCAGTAGTTTCTCCCAGGCCAGTGGTGTCCAGTCCTGCTCCTGGAAGGTCAACGGCCCGCAGAGTTCAGCTCCGCCCCTCCCCAAACACGCTGGCCTGAGAGTTTCTGAACGTTACCTGGTTCAGGTGCGTTTCTTCGGAGCTAAACTGCAGGACAGTGGCCCTTCAGGAGCCAATCTGCTTGTCCTCTGTAGGGTTGAGGGAACACACTAAAGCCAATCCCAGCATCTCATGAAAGGATGAATGAATGAATGAATGAATGGATGGATGGATGGATGGATGGATGGATGGATGGACAGATGGATGGATGAATGGATGGATGGATGAATGGATGGATTGATGGATGAATGGACGGATGGTTGGATGAATGGATGGACGGATGGATGAATGAATGGATGGCCAGTCCATCATAAGGTTCACACTTACAGACATACTGTATATACCCATATACACATTCACACCTCGCAATTTCATATTTCCAATTATGTCTTTGAATTGTGGGGGAATCCGGAGCACTTGGAGGAAACTCGGCTTCTTGCTCGAACTCAAGCTTTTCTCATCAAATTCTGTCAAAAACAAATCACATGCTCTATGCTAGTTTTAGGAGGAACATCTGAGACAATGATGGTACTTAAATGAAACATAACTGTTGGGATGATACCGAATACCGAAGATGGTAGAAACATAACCAGATTTGTGTGTTTGTGTGTGTGTGTGTGTGTGTGTTTGTGTGTGTTTGTGTGTGTGGAAAAACGAGGTAGAATGGGATCAGGCATTGTGGAAAACCAGGTTCACCCTGAAACACCTCAGTCTCAGTGCTAGACCTCTGCTCTGACAGCAGTGTTCGCTCGGGCAAGTGCTGAGCATCAACAGCTCTTTAACTCGGGAGATTTCAGGCAGCTTTCGGCCCCTGCTTTCAATAGCCTGTCCTGACTGAGTCGGGCTCTAAAAGCTGCTGTCACCAAAGGCTAAATAAAACCGTTCAGGGCAGGGGAGGTTGAGAATGGATCAAAGATCAATAAGGCCAAAAGAGACACCTCCCGTCCCTCCCCTAACAGTAAACACATGCATTTAAATCAGCCATCCACTGGCTGCCGTAACTATGACAAATGATGTTGTATGTAATTTTTTTCTATTAACATAAAGTAATATAAACTGAAGGACACTAGTCTATAGAGGGAGTTAGCAGCTAATGTCCCGTATCAGATGTGGACAATGTCAGGGCTGAATACAGATTACGTAGTGTCCTTCCAGCCCTCAGGGAATTACGCTTTGACACTGAATTGGCTGCCAAGTGTATTAGTGCAACTCACTGGTGCCAGCCATGTCTTCACTGGACTATTAACCCTTCTGCTCCGCCAACCCACGCAAACAACACAGTCCCGCATCCTAACCTTGTCCTAGCCATCGCAGAGGTGCTGCGAATCTGCTAACCCTTTACCCCTGAGGAAGATTGTGTGGCGGGGAAGCGTTTCTATAGCCTATCGGTCGCGTCGTGGTGAAATCAAACCGGCCCTCGCTGCGTCTCGGAATAACCTCTAGATATTCATGTTTGTCAAACAGCTACGGCTGTCTCGTTCAGAACCGCATCTCTGTGGGTCAAACCTAGAGGTCATGCGACAAATTGTGAATCTGAAGGTACTGAATATTTCACAACACCAAAGAGATGTGTCTGCTTTTGTTTTTGTTTTATTGTTAGTAAGGTTGACAAAGACAGGGAAGGAACAGAGAAAAGGCGGGAAAGTGGAGAGATTAGCGATGAGTAAGTTGTGGATGTTAGCGGCGTCTCGGATGGAAATCCGTCATACTGCTGGTGATGAGATGAATGCGGTTCTCATGAGCTTTGACATGCTGATGGTACAGGAGGAGCTCTTCTTCTCCAATCCATCTACACTTGAGCTCTCATGCACGTTTCAATCTCCCAGAATCCACCTGTGCAACAGTCTCTCATCTCTACATCTTTAGACCTCGTCATACGCAGATGCTGCAGGGTTTTGAGTTTGTCACAGATAGTTCATGGAAATGGATATGCACTATTTGGATTCATGTCATTAATTAATTCGTAACTATTGCTCCATAAACCACAACATTTAAAGAGTCTTAATGACTTTGACACACGGTTTTGAGTGATTTTGAGTGATTAGCGGTCCTCTCTATAATATAACAAGTTTTACTTTACTGGTCACATGACTTTGATATGATGACAATTTTTGTAAACATTTTTCAATATTATTTTGAAACTTCACCCTTTGTTTTGTAAGAAATTATGATAAAAGATAATGCCAGTTCATTTTAAGTCGTAAAACTTAAAACTCATCTTTGATCACCAAAATTACATATTTAAACTTTTTTTTCCTTGAAAAAAAACTTCTTCATGCCTTAAAGTATCTTGAATGTAACTCGACACCCTTGCCTCATTTAGTATACGCGGTTCTATGAATATGCAAATGAGCCCTGCCTCCACTCACTCACTCAGCTCAGAGATCCATTCGTTGACGATCACACGTTGATCTGAAAGGTAGTTTGTGACGTCAGAAACACCAGCGATTTCAAAGCGTGTTTTTGAGACTGTCTTTGGTTCACTGCAGTTTTAAGGAGGAAATACTCAGCAATGGAGTCGACTTATGAATTGACACATGGTTTGTCTTAAAGCATATTAAAAACACCACATAGACATATAAACAACATTAAAAGAAAACTTTTCTTTTCTAGACCACTGACTTTATGCCTCCATAATATATCAAAATTAATTCTAATTTACAAATTAAAAACTTGCTTCATGTCTCTGTATGTATGAATTGCACCAAACTTCATGGAAATTATTAAATGCAACTGGTTAAAGTCCAGTCCCTGGACTGATGCATGTCTTTCTGCTTTTGCTTTTCTTCTCAGTTTGCGTATTATGTGTGTTTGTGTCTGAGCACGCGAGGGCTGCGTTTAAATCTGTTCTTTGTGTCAGTGAAACAGTCTTTGTCACTAAGCGCCTCTGGACACGTCTTCTGTAACTGATGGGATTCAGTAAACCAGGCGCTTTCCTCTGTTGTTCACGATACTCAACTGTTGCCACATCCAGAAGTGCAGTGACTGACACGACTGAAAGTGCTGTTGGTGAAGTTTTACACACAACTGAATGTGCTGTTTGTGAAGTGTTACACACGACTGAAAGTCCTGTTTGTGAAGTGTTACACACGACTGAAAGTGCTGTTGGTGAAGTGTTACACATGACTGAAAGTCCTGTTTGTGAAGTGTTACACACGACTGAAAGTGCTGTTTGTGAAGTGTTACACACGACTGAAAGTGCTGTTTGTGAAGTGTTACACACAGCTGAAAGTGCTGTTGGTGAAGTGTTACACACGACTGAAAGTGATGTTGGTGAAGTGTTACACACGACTGAAAGTGATGTTGGTGAAGTGTTACACACGACTGAAAGTGCTGTTGAAGTGTTACACACGACTGAAAGTGATGTTGGTGAAGTGTTACACACGACTGAAAGTGATGTTGGTGAAGTGTTACACACGACTGAAAGAGCTGTTTGTGAAGCATTACACACGACTGAAAGTGCTGTTGAAGTGTTACACGACTGAAAGTGATGTTGGTGAAGTGTTACACACGACTGAAAGTGCTGTTGAAGTGTTACACACGACTGAAAGTGATGTTGGTGAAGTGTTACACACGACTGAAAGGGCTGTTTGTGAAGCGTTACACGCGACTGAAAGTGCTGTTGAAGTGTTACACGACTGAAAGTGATGTTGGTGAAGTGTTACACACGACTGAAAGGGCTGTTGGTTAAGTGTTACACACGACTGAAAGTGCTGTTGAAGTGTTACACACGACTGAAAGTGCTGTTGGTGAAGTGTTACACACGACTGAAAGTGCTGTTGGTGAAGTGTTACACACGACTGAAAGTGCTGTTGAAGTGTTACACATGACTGAAAGTGATGTTGGTGAAGTGTTACACGCGACTGAAAGTGCTGTTGGTGAAGCCTTACAACGCGACTGAAAGTGATGTTGGTGAAGCGTTACACGCGACTGAAAGTGCTGTTTGTGAAGCGTTACACGCGACTGAAACTGCTGTTGGTGAAGCCTTACAACGCGACTGAAAGTGATGTTGGTGAAGCCTTACAACGCGACTGAAAGTGCTGTTTGTGAAGCGTTACACGCGACTGAAACTGCTGTTGGTGAAGCCTTACAACGCGACTGAAAGTGATGTTGGTGAAGTATTACACATGACTGAAAGTGCTGTTGAAGTGTTACGACTGAAAGTGATGTTGGTGAAGTGTTACACACGACTGAAAGTGCTGTTGAAGTGTTGCACACGACTGAAAGTGCTGTTGGTGAAGTGTTACACACGACTGAAAGTGCTGTTGGTGAAGTGTTACACACGACTGAAAGTGCTGTTGAAGTGTTACACACGACTGAAAGTGCTGTTGGTGAAGTGTTACACACGACTGAAAGTGCTGTTGGTGAAGTGTTACACACGACTGAAAGTGATGTTGGTGAAGTGTTACACACGACTGAAAGGGCTGTTTGTGAAGTGTTACACGCGACTGAAAGTGCTGTTGAAGTGTTACACGACTGAAAGTGATGTTGGTGAAGTGTTACACACAACTGAAAGTGATGTTGGTGAAGTGTTACACACGACTGAAAGTGCTGTTGAAGTGTTACACACGACTGAAAGTGATGTTGGTGAAGTGTTACACACGACTGAAAGTGATGTTGGTGAAGTGTTACACACGACTGAAAGTGATGTTGGTGAAGTGTTACACACGACTGAAAGTGCTGTTGAAGTGTTACACGACTGAAAGTGATGTTGGTGAAGTGTTACACACAACTGAAAGTGATGTTGGTGAAGTGTTACACACGACTGAAAGTGCTGTTGAAGTGTTACACACGACTGAAAGTGATGTTGGTGAAGTGTTACACACGACTGAAAGTGATGTTGGTGAAGTGTTACACACGACTGAAAGTGCTGTTTGTGAAGCGTTACACGCGACTGAAAGTGCTGTTGAAGTGTTACACGACTGAAAGTGATGTTGGTGAAGTGTTACACACGACTGAAAGTGCTGTTGGTTAAGTGTTACACACGACTGAAAGTGCTGTTGAAGTGTTACACACGACTGAAAGTGATGTTGGTGAAGTGTTACACACGACTGAAAGTGCTGTTGGTGAAGTGTTACACACGACTGAAAGTGCTGTTGGTGAAGTGTTACACACGACTGAAAGTGCTGTTGGTGAAGTGTTACACACGACTGAAAGTGCTGTTGGTGAAGTGTTACACACGACTGAAAGTGCTGTTGGTGAAGTGTTACACACGACTGAAAGTGCTGTTGGTGAAGTGTTACACACGACTGAAAGTGCTGTTGGTGAAGTGTTACACACGACTGAAAGTGCTGTTGGTGAAGTGTTACACACGACTGAAAGTGCTGTTGGTGAAGTGTTACACACGACTGAAAGTGATGTTGGTGAAGTGTTACACACGACTGAAAGTGCTGTTGGTGAAGTGTTACACACGACTGAAAGTGCTGTTGGTGAAGTGTTACACACGACTGAAAGTGCTGTTGGTGAAGTGTTACACACGACTGAAAGTGCTGTTGGTGAAGTGTTACACACGACTGAAAGTGCTGGTGGTGAAGTGTTACACACGAGTGTTATGTCGTGTATAGAGCTCCGTACATCGATCTATCAATCTTTACCTTATTTTTAGAAGACCTTTGTTTATTTATTATTAAGGCTAGTCACTTTATATGGTAATATGTAAAGGGCAAAAATATTTGGAGACATGCAAACCATTTGCAATCATACTTCACACACTCGGGTGCTTCTACTGTTTGTGCTTGTGTCTGTTGAAGTGTGCGTTTCAGGCCTCGCTCTCCATTAGAGTCTGTGCTAACCTTGCAACACCAGGTTGACGTCCTCATTTTTCACCTGGACACTGTCCTCCTCCTCCTCCTCCTCCTCCTCCTCCTCCTCCTCCTCCTTCTCCGTGATCTTCTCTCCATCCCACCTTTCCTAGTCACAAGAGTAGTTACCAGAGAGAAATTACAATGACTAAAGTCATCAAATCAAAAATGTAATATTTGCATGTAACCAACAGATTAATGTTAATAGTAGTCAAACAGCTATTTGTGCATTGTTTTAGGCCACTGTCATGAGTTATGTAGACAAAGATTGCCGATTGATAACACAGCAATTTGACAGTGGTTAGTGTAAAATGCAGCAATTTGACAGTGGTTAGTGTAAAATGCTTACAGCAATACTAGCTCAGAAACTAAAACATAAGCATTGCCATTGAGATACTGCAACATGCATTTGAAAGTGAACTTGACCTTCAGCCTTTGTATCCCATTCACCCAAAAATACATTAAAACTCATCATATCCTCAATCAACTGAATAGGATGAATTGTTGTTGATGTTGTTCTTATTGAAGAGTTTCATACAGAAAAAAGAGACTTCGATTTTTTTTTAAGGAAATTGAAGTAAATCTCTTTTTTACCTTGATATTTTTCATGTTTTGTTCAGGGCACAAATCGCTCTGACTCTTACGATTACAATTAAACAGGCTATTTTTACTACTGTATCTTTAAGAGCTGAATCGACTGAACACTTTTGTGCGTGGTTTTCTATATCAGGGAAATTCTGAAGTTTAACACAACTTCACATTTTAAGTCAGTTCTTTTGAGCACAAATAAGATTTAATATCGCGTATATTTTACTATATTGTCTATAATATAGGTTCATTACAGTGAAATATTATTAAATGTAATCAAATTTTCACCATCAAAATGGATGTTGTGCTAACTGGCCTGCGATTGCCGTACCTGATTTGTGTTATTCTTTTATTAAATCAGATCAAATAAGCAACGTTCTCAGCACTCTCAAGTAATTCTTCGTCTTAGTTTATTCGTTTATGTCTATAGAGCCGGAAAACAACTGCACACATCCTTTTTAAAAAGTTTACAAATGCTAAAGAATTCCTACACTGTAAAAAGTTATCGCCATTTTAACGGTAAAAGACAAAAACTGTAAATTGTTTAACAGAAAGTTTCCATACTATATACGGTGAATAACTGTGATAGTTTACATTTACGTTTTACATTTATGGTATTTTACATTACATTTAATGTAATTTTACAGTACAATTCTGTTAAATTGACAGTTTTTGGAGTCATAATTTACAGTGAAAACCTGTAAATTGACCTTCCCACAATTCCCTGCGTGACACTTCACATTTGCTGTATTTATGTTGAAATAACTACGTTTCTTCATAGTTTTTCTTAGTTTTTTTCTAATCAGTTTGTGTACATTAGGGTTTCATGTTACATTTAATGTTGTTAAATGAATGTGTATTGCATTTTTAAAATGTCATGCGTGTTACCATGATAGTGTTTAGTGTTTGTGTGAATGACACTGTGCAGCTTCTAAAGTCTGTAAATCCCAAGATGTTGCTACTGTATTTTTTACGGTGAATTCCAACCACAGGTGTCAGTTTATTACCGTAAATTGAATGTAATATTTTTCAGTGTATTTCTAGTATGCCAGTGTTCAGTGTTCTGACAGAAAGTGATTAGATGTGGCGGTCAGTCTCTGATGAAGTGCTGAGGAAGCGCATCCACACTCTTTTGAGCTTTTCTTGCTCTTTTGATGTGTGTTTTTACCGGCTGATGCAATAACTCAACGTTCCTCAGGATCTTCTGCGTGCTGAAAGATGACCTTCCGCTGATAAAGAGATTCATCACCTCACATGTAAAACCAGTCTCCTCCTTATTAAGTTTCCACAATACGCGTGTCCCTCGCCGAAGCCGAGCCGTTACATCATCAATCAATCAAACAGACAGAGAAATCCAGCAGAAGTTCTTCTTTGTGATTAAGAGTGTGGGGCAGACGGTTCTGCTTTTGTTTTGTGACTCGGGCCTTTTCGCTCTGAATGTGTGTGTGATCCATCAGGAGTGTTATGATGAATCTGCGTGTCCTTCATGAAGTGCCCTGAGCTCTAGCTCCCGCATCACTACAGGCGTCTGATGGAGATGCTTCAATGCTAAATGGAGAATACATTACAGACCTGACAGACCACTATTTTCTTTCCATTGTTATCATTTATGGAGACTAAATCTGTTGGACTTCCCACATTGACAAGGTGAAGATGGAGTGTTAAAGGAGCCGTTTTCTGCACTTGTATAGTGCTTTATTTATTTATTTCTCCCTGAACATCACTTACGTTGTTCACAGTTGGCAAAATGTTGTTGTTTTTTTATAGCATTTTTCACTCTCAATGAGCATTGCAATTAAACATTGTTTTTACTATTGTATCTTTTATATATAAATGACCTGATATATAGATTCCTGTAAATAACAGTATATTCACTGTAGCCAAACTCTCCATCCACTTTTGGCTCTGTTCTGTGATCGACAAAGTGAGATAAATTTGCTGTCTTCTCATTTCCATTCAATTGGCCTTTTTTCCCAATTAAATGTGTGTGTGTGTGTGATGATGTCATCCTTAAAAATCAACAACAACAACAACACATTTGCCAAGTTTCCATCAACGGTTTATTTATTTGCAGAAAAAGCTTAGCGCATTAAAATGTTAACTGATATAGCTGATCAAAATGCTAATATTTTTCTGTTTAGCTTAGAAAACAAGTTTGTTTTTTTAAGGATGACATCATCATCATCACACAATTTTAATGGTAAACGACCAATTGGATGGAAACAGCCTGGTGACAGCAAATTTCAGATATCTATTTTTGAATGCATTTTTACTTGTTGTTTGTTGTATTAACTGTTGTTAACAGAACCGTGCAAAACAGTGGATGGGAACTCGGCTAATGTTGCGTAAGTTTTGCCTTATCGCGAGGAAAAGCCGGTCTTGAGCTGTTTTTGTATGGAATTGTGTGTATATCGCAAATTTTGTATCTTTCACGTACCAGATGTCCCCCGCTCTTTGTAAAATGGACAGAGATGATTGAAATAGACCAGCTTACTGCTCGCTAAATTTCACAAAACTGCAGTCAAGCTAGTCGTGGTTTGACATGATCGAGAAATCTGCCCCAAAATGGCAACGTAAAGTTCATGGAACCAATACAATATTGATTTTGTTTGGCCATAACACTGTGTACGTCTGCACAGATCTGAGCATTTCTCAGAGAAACGTGTAATTCTTTGATGCGACTGCATTCATTCACGTTAAAGCACTTTTTAGTTTTTCGTGACCTTTGAAATATCAACATGGAATTGAATCATTACATTTAAAGCAAGTCACGATTGTTTGGAAAAGAGCAGCGTGAACATTCTGCTAAATTGCTCCTTTTGTGTTCTACTTAAAAAAGACAATCCTAGCATATTTTCACAGCGTTAAGTCTTTTTAGGACCCTTTGCACTTCCGTTCAGCTGGCTCACGCAGAGTTATTCGGTCATCGGCTTTGCATTTCCATCCATCCCGGCCTTAATGAGACAGAAGTGTTTGTAGCATTGAATTATTCCATCTGATGTTTGGTTCTGATGTCAGCAGAGGAATCTTCTTTAAAGCGCTGGACATGTTTCATCAGCAATTATGTCCTTGTCTGGACAAACTAGCCACTTATTTATGGCAAACAGATGAAAAAAAAAAAGGCAAACATGCACAGAGAGGTTTTAATGATGTACAGTCACCTGGGACTAAACTCAAACTCAGACAGAGACGAGGAAAGGAAACCCCTTTGAATCGTTACACGCCATAAAGAGTAAAATATGTGAGCGAATGAATAAAAGTTGTACGACACACAGCCATTACGACAGCCTTTCCTTTACTCGAGGAATAAGTCACTCGGGCTCTTTCCCTCCTTTTGTTTAACCGTGTCCGTACATTTGAATATTCATAAAACATTCGCCGGCGAGATGATGTCAAAGTAAATTTAAAATGTCCACAGGGGACGTTTTCCATGGGGAAGATCTTGTACATCTAAAACTTCAAAGACACCCGTTAATATAAAGATCTATTATAAATGATTAATTCAATATTTATGAATATTTTAAATCTCCTAATAAATTATCATGTATGCGATTAAGTCCCACATTTATCCGCAGATGCAGAGAGGGCGAGTCTTTAGTTGAAAAGTGTGCACGTAATTCTCATAGGCTAAATTACATGATGTTACATGGGTTGTATTTTGACATATGATTTATCCTGCTATGAAACCAGTTTTATGCTGGCCATTATTCAATCTATAAAAATGTGTGAATTTTCTCAGAGCTCAGGTCTGATGCTGCACCGCTGGCATACAAAGTAGCCACTCTTCATAAATCCAGATGCTGACATTCTATTTGAAGCAGAAGTACACACTCTCTTCATGCGCGAGCTATAGCGCAAGTGGAGATCGCCCTGTCCTGTTTTCCCTTTTGTATATTTAATTTGCGTTTATACATTCATGCTACTTTTGGAAACGCATTTGAAGTGGTTATTAAAACACGTCTGACATACAAAAGCTATACAAGCACTTCAGTAATTAAAAAAGTGCTTGTAAATAATAAATTAAAGGAATAGGAGAGTTTTGCATTTTGCAATAAGAGAAGCGCAGTTTCCCGCATTACCATAATGACTCAGAGAGAGAGAGAGAGAGAGAGTTGAGCGTCTGGTCTAGAAATGATGAAGAGTTTTTGCTCAACACATTTCATTTGGGCTGGACTTCGTAATTTCATCACTGAGTTCAATAAATATCTAGATGGGATGATGGGAACGAATTCAAACGTACAGTACAATGACTTGAATACATTTCTTCTATGATGAGCATGCATTTAATTTCTGAATCAAAATTGATATACTTTTAAAACTGTTGCTTGAAAAAAAGTGCCAAAAGAAAGTCATGTGGTGCAACTCATATGCAAAATTATGAAACGGGAAATGTTATCATCGAGAGGACCCAATAATAATAAATAGTTAAGTAAAACTTAAATATTTCTCATTTAGTCAAATTTGCATAAATCGTATTTTTACGCAGATTTTACGAAAACGTATGGATGAGATTGTACAAATACGAAATTGCCATGAGAGTGTGTTGCTCATGACTGTGTCAAAGTCGTTGAGTCTCTTAAAATATAAGATAATTATTAAATATTTTACATCAACATGGCAAGATTAGTTGTAAAATGTCATGTGGTGCAACCTGTCCAAAATGTTTAGATATTTATGAATAAATAAATCGTAATATTTGTAAAAATACAATAAATAATAGATTAAGCACCTTTACAAAGATTCAAGGTGTACAGAAAATATGTTATTACTCTTTGCATGATGGTTAAACCACATACCATTTATTTTTATTATTCAGTAAATAAAAATGTTTCTTGAAAACTATATAAACGATGTTTTCCCCCCTAAACCAATGGGCTCATTACTAAGAACTTATGCTTCATACTAGATAGATTTAAAGTCCCCCTGTGGTGAAAATCCAGCTTTTAATGTTGTTTGTATGTCTATGTGGTGTTTTTAATATGCTTTAAGACAAACCATGTGTAAATTCTTAAGTCGACTCCATTGCTGAGTATTTTCTCTTTAAAACTGCAGTGAACCAAAGACAGTCTCAAAAACACGCTTTGAAATCGCTGGTGTTTCTGACGTCACAAACTACCTTGTAACCAATCAGATCAACGTGTGATCGTCAACCAGTGGATCTCTGAGCTGAGTGAGTGAGTGGAGGCGGGGCTCATTTGCATATTCATAGAACCGCATATACTAAATGAGGCAAGGGTGTCGAGTTATATTCAAGATATTTTAAGGCATTTTTCAAGGATAAAACGTATAATTTTGGTGATTAAAGATGAGTTTTAATGAATAAAGTGATTGACTAGAGGGGGACTTTATTTTTTTCTTTATCGTAGACACTATCATTGATATACATCTTAATAAAAGTAAAAAATATAATAAACATACAATAAATACCATGAGATTATGTATATTTTTGGATAATTCAGTAATAATAATAATCCTGACTTCTTTTTTTGATGTTTGGGCCTTCATGTTCAGGTGGCGTTTCCACTCAGAGCGCCGTGGTCTGACTGTCTGTCCGACTTTCCCGGTATGAAAGGCCTTGTGGTTGTAAAGTGGGCCACATGCAGTCGGAACAGTATTGACTGTGGCTGAAGTGTCTCGGCTTGAATCATCCACTTAAGATCAGCGTTCTCATAGAGAGTCACGGCGTCCCTCAGCCCAGCTCGTTATTACACCATTTAACGAGAGTCACAGCACAATGCTGCCGCTCGGGCCTATGGGATCGCTGTGTACATTACCCCTCTGAAGGCCCTTACACAAGCTGACAGGAGGATGTAATATATCTCAAAACAATGGATCCAGTTTAAGAGGCGTATTGATTCAAAGCTATCGCACCCATCATCATTACCATTATCTGTTGGAGAGATTGTCCATCCCCACATTGCCATGCTGGATCCGCTCAGATCCCGGCGCTCGCTAACCTCCTGCTCTCCTGCACTGTTTTAATAATCCTTAAAGGTGCTGCTCGGGCTTTTAAAAGAAATGAGCTGGGTCTGAGAAGGACTTTAACAGGACAGGAGCCCATTGAAACGCTGGCTAAACGGCCCCGCTAACGCCCCTGGCCCCGGCGGAGCAGCTCAATACCATTTCCAACCTTTTAACTCACTCAAATTAAGTTTAGGCGTCCTTCAGGATGCCTGACTCTATTCATCCCCCATTTAGGGTCCATTGAAAAGCGCCACTCCCTGTGCAACGGACTGCTCGAGCAATACGATATCTATTAGATTACAGTGCCAGCACTTTGCTCTAACGGCTAGTGAGGTGGGCTAGTGATATTGCGGCTCTCATATACGGGTTTAGCCGCTTTGTTATGTGAAAGGCTTTTAATATGAGGTTTTCCTAATCTGATTTGTTAAAGAGATCCTTTAGCTAATGTTGTGCATTAGAGAGACAGCTGTGGCGATGTTGAGCGCTTCATTAAGAGAATGGGAAGGCGGTGGTTTGACTGCTTGTTTGCTAACATGGAAAGATACGGAGGCAATGGCTTCATGCCATGCTAAGTAAATATTGTGTGTCCAACTGGGTGAAGTGTTGCTTCATGAATTTGAACCTGATATGAAATTATATCCTTTGTTGTCATCCTATTTTTATGTAATCTCTTTATTATGAAGTAGACTCGAGCACTCATGTAAATTAGCCTGTTCTTGTAGTAGTCTAGCGGTTAACGCACAGGTTTCAGACACATTGGTTGCGTCCGAAATCACAGGTACTTCTTTTGAATGTGTAATTACAGTGTTGTAAAGAGTACTTTAAAAACATAAAGTGAAAATACAGATACTTTACTGCGGAAAGGCACCATTTTCAATACGACGTGAGAAAAATTCTGATTTTAGATACTGAAGTATCTGATTTTAGCAAAACTGAGGTATTTTACTCACACTGAATGAAGGCTCAAAGATGCACTAGTCCTCAACACCTAAGACACATGTCAGTGAAAAACAAGAAACTGTTGATTTGTGAGGAGAGCAATTATATGTTTATTTTATAAAATCAAATAAAACTGAACACCTCAATATTGCAAAGTCGACACAACAGCCTCTTAAATGTCTACAGACACTCAAGTCTCAGTCATGCCCTCATCTCGTATATGAAACGCCTATGATACACAACTACCTGCTAATGCACTCGCATTCGCGTATAAGAGCCTTGTTTGGAAGTTTGTGAAGGCACAAGATACAGTACCTTCAGTGCCCTGTAGATGGCAATATCACTTACTTAATCTTCTGCAGAAAGAGGTTAGGTGCCATGCAAAATGTAACGAGCAGCTGCGTTACTCATCAAAAATGTATTGGAGCAAAGAGTACATGTACTTATTCAAAAATGTAGTCAAGTAGAGAGTAAAAGTTGCTAGTATCTTTGATGTCTGTACAGAAACTAATTACGTTTACTCAAATACGGCATAATTACTTTGTAGGCTTTGTATCTGTTGAACAAATTCTTAAACACCTCTGATTGGTCATTGCGTTCACCCGCTCAACATATATGTCTCTGATTGGCCATTGCGTTCACCTGCTCAACATATATGTCTCTGATTGGCTACAATGATCAAACGCTTCAAAAACATGTTGTCTTCACCGATCGCTTACACAGATACACACGGGAGGGTTTGAAAACAGGCCTCTATGAGCGGATCCGTCTATCAGCGGATATATTAGGGATCTGCTTTGGGAAATGCCGGTGTTGTCACATTTTTACATTTTTTGGTACCAAAGTCGGTACTTTTGACAAGACTATTCTGTATAGTATGAATGTGTGTAGTATGAATTGAATCTGGACATACTACTTCCGCCATGTTGTCATTGTCATCTGATCTTCCAGCGTCAGTTGTGTCGCTTCACTGCTGCTCAGAAATCCTCTCCCGAAGACTCAAGCATACCTTGGTTCTGCACTTCAGAATCTCGCCGGTCGTCCTGGAACTTACATTTACATTTAATCATTTAGCAGACGCTTTTGTCCAAAGCGGCTTACAAATTAGGACTAAATTAAGTGAGTCATCGTGAAGAGGCAAGAAACAACGCAAGTAGTGCTCAAAATACGAAGTTCAGGCGTTGTTCAGAGTAGCATAAGCCCGATAAGCGAGGATTTAAAGGAAAAAGGAGAGATTTTATTTTATTTTATTTATGAGGTAAAGTGCTCATGGAAGAGATGGGTTTTCAGCTGTCGTTTGAATGTTGTCAGGGATTCTGCATTCCGGATGAGGGTGGGGGGAGCGTTCCACCAGCATGGAACTGTGAATAAGAATGTTCTGGAAAGTGATTTTGTGGCTTTCTGTGATGGAACCACGAGACGTCGCTCGTTGACCGATCGTAGGCTTCTGGTAGGGATGAAGACTCGTAATCTGTAAGCATCTGTAAGCAAGCGTCAATGCCTTGAACTTGATGCAAGCAGCGAGAGGTAGCCAGTGCAGAGAGATGAACAGAGGAGTGACGTGGGCCCTCTTGGGCTCGTTGAAGACAAGACGAGCTGCAGCATTCTGGATCAACTGTAGGGGTTTGGTTGCACATGATGGAAGTCCAGCCAGAAGAGCATTGCAGTAGTCAAGCCTGGAGATGACCAGGGCCTGGACGAGAAGTTGTGTTGCATGCTCAGTTAGGAAAGGCCTGATCTTCCTGATGTTGTGCAGTGCAAACCTGCATGATCGAGCTGTCTTTGAAATGTGATCTGTGAAGGTCAGCTGGTCATCCAATATTACTCCAAGATTTCTGACCGACCTTGATGGGGTGATTGATGATGAATCAAGCTGGATGGTGAAGTCGTGCTGTAGCGATGGATTGGCAGGGAGGACGAGAAGCTCAGTCTTTGCCAGGTTGAGCTGCAGGAGATGTTCCTTCATCCATGCCGAGATGTCCGCCAGACAGATTGAGATCCATGGAGCTATTGTTGGATCATCTGGTAGAAACGAGAGGAAGAGCTGTGTGTCATCAGCATAGCAGTGGTAGGAGAAACCATGTGCCTGTATGATGTGTGAAAAGTATAACTTTTCGACTATACTGTTTTATGATTACTATGAATTGGGACGCATGACTCTTTCCCATACTGTTTTTTTCCTACTATATAGTATATTTGATTGCTGCCGTTCAGTCTTTCAGGCAATGTGTCCCGATTCTGTTCCTCCTTGTCTTCACAGTAAATCATCCCAAACTTAGCCAGTCTAAGTGTGTTTACTTGTCTGAGCTGGTTTAGTCTCCCATCCTGACAAATGCACAAAGCCCCTCTAAAACCTTTAAAGTCCCGCTGTGGTGAAAATCTAGCCTTTAATGTTGTTTATGTGTCTATGTGGTGTTTTTAATATGCTTTAAGACAAACCATGTGTAAGTTCATAAGTCGACAGCATTGCTGAGTATTTCCTCCTTAAAACTGCAGTGAACCAAAGACAGTCTCAAAAACACGCTTTGAAATCGCTGGTGTTTCTGACGTCACAAACTACCTTGTAACCAATCAGATCAACGTGTGATCGTCAACCAGTGGATCTCTGAGCTGAGTGAGTGAGTGGAGGCGGGGCTCATTTGCATATTCATAGAACCGCGCATACTAAATGAGGCAAGGGTGTCGAGTTACATTCAAGATATTTTAAGGCACGTTTAAATGTGCCGTTTTGGTGATCAAAGATGAGTTTTAAGGAATAAAATGATCGACTGCAGGGCGACTTTAAAGCAAACCACCTTAAGCTGGTTTGAGAGTTTTTTGCCCATATCGGAAAGCAATAACGCACAAAATCGAGCTTACGGAGCTAGACGCGCTTTGACGTGATCAAGAACAGCATCTGTCTTTTATCGACTATGAAACACAAGTGAAACTTGATTTAAGATTAAATCACACTCTCACACTAAAGTTTTTGGTGTGTACCAAAGTCAGAGTCGGCTCGTTTAGTTGGTTTTCCACCTTCATCATCTGTGGGTTTGAAAACCTGGAACTACACAGACATCAATATGTGTCTTTTAAACCATGGCCAGCAGGAGCGGTCCATCCTCTTTATAGACGGCTTTCAGCGTGGCCGTGGAAAAACCGCTTGACTTGACACGGGTGATGGGTGATTTGCAAAGAGGACAAGTGCATTAGAATAAAACCTCAACGGTGATCCTTCAAGCTGTCAGCCATACATATTTCATTATTTTCATAAATCAGCGGGCTGAGATGTCTCCCTCTCTCGCTCTTTCTTGAGCGACAGACTGATGGCCTCTATTCATAACAGCCTGTGGCAGAAGGTAAACTGCCTCTGCTCCGGTCATTGTTAAGTGTTAAAGATGATCTCCAGCCATCTTGCTCTTTTTCACACTCTCTCCATCTCTGTCTCTTTTCATTGAAGGGCGTTCTTTACAGGTCCATACCTCTGTCCCACATTAGATAAATAGAGGTATTTTTAGGGGACTGTGTGTAAGACATAGCTTCATTTTCACCTCTGTCATCACACTTTGTTCTTTTGTTTGTTTACATAATGATTTGTAACATTTTGCTTGTTCTGTTATTCGCCCTGCGTTATCGTCAGTAACATTGTTTCGTTCTATTATTTGTTTAGATAATCGTCAGTAACATTGTGTTATCTTCTGCTGTTCGTTTACTCTACATTATCACTGTTGTACAAACAAACAATAGAACAATTACATTACTGATGATTACGTAAGCGGAAATGTGATTTATGTGAATGAAAAAAAAAATAGCAAAACAATGTTACTGTCAACACCGTTACTAATAATTATGTAAATAAACGATAGAGCAAAACAGTATGTAAATGGTTGTGTAAGTTAGAACAAAACTGTAACAGTGTTTTGTTACATTATCCATAACATTGTGTTTGTTCTATTGTTTTTTTATGTAATTGTCAGTAAAAATAAAAAACTGATCATTTAAATCAGATAAGTTAAACATCATCATAGATGAACACTAGAACAAACACATTACTGACAATTACATAAACGAGTGCAAGACAAAACACAATGTTACTAACAGTGAAATAAACAATAGACAAAAAAACATGTTACTAATGATTACATAAAGAAACAATAGATCAAAACACTGTTTAGATAATTGTGTAAATAAACAATAAAACTAGATCATAGTGTCAATTTATTTACGTAATCATCATTAGTAACATTGTGTTTGTTCTATTGTTCACTTGTGTAATTGTCAGTAACATTTTTTCTAATGTTTGTTTACATAATCGTCTGTTACGTTTTGTCCGTTTATATAATTGTCAGTACAGTTGTTAATCTGATGTAAACTATTGCACAAACAAACACATTACTTACAATTAAATAAATAAACACAGGACAAAACAATGTTACTGACAATGAAACAAACAAAACACGTTACTAATGAATACGTGAAGAAACGATAGAACAAAGCACTGTTATAGATGATTGTGTAAATAAACAATATAAAATACTATAATAGTGTTTTGTTGTTTCTTTGCATAAAAATTTGTAACATTTTGTTTGTTATAATGTTCATTTATGTATTTGTCAGTTACATTTTGTTCTATTGTTTGTTTATTTAATTCAGTAAATTGTTAAACAACTGATGTAAACCATTACGTAAACGAACACTAGAAGAAACATGTTACTGACAATTACGTACATTAATAAAAGATCAAAACAAAGTGTTACTGACAATGACACAAACAATAGAACAAACACAGTGTTACTAATTATTATGTAAAGAAGCAATTGAACAAAACACTGTTACTGTAACATTGTATAGACAGTCACATTGTTGTTCATCAGTAACATTGTTCTGTTCTATTGTTTGTTTACATTAATATCAGTAACATTGTGTTTTATATATTTTTCATTGACATAATTGTCAGTAACTGAAGAACAATTGATGTAAACAAACAATAGAACAAACACTTTTACACAAATGAACAGCAGAACAAGACGCAAGATTACTAATGACTAAGAAAAGAAGTGATTTATTCTGTTGTTTCTTTGCATAATCATTCGTAACATTGTTTCTTTCGGTTTATTTGTTTTTGTAATCATCAGTAATGTTTCATTGTCTTTTATTTAATAATCACCAGTAGTGTTGCATTTTTTGTGTTGTTTGGTTACGTTATCTGAAACATTTTCATTGTTCCTTCGCATAAACATCACCAACATCATGAGTCTTTAAGAACAGGCGCTTTAGAGGATCATACACGTGTTCTACCCATAATCCAGTGCGTTCAGTGATGTGGTCTCTGATATGTTTATGGGTTATCATGCATGCCTGACTACCCTTAGTTGTTGTATATTAATCAATAGCAATATGATTACACCCTGTATTGCCTGTTTGCATTATTAAAATCTGACCGGTGGATTTGTGTACGTTTGCTTTTCAAATTAAATTTAGTGTCAATAATTAATGCATGGGATTAATGTGTGATCTCTGGCCCAATACACTTTGATTCGGTATTGACCAGATGTGTGTGTGTGTGTGTGTGTGTAAATACTTTGCCCTTGAATAGCTTTACTGATTCCCTATAGACCCGTGAGCGGGATAAATCTACATTATGGAAATGTTTTATGTTTTAACGCTGCGTGTATGTGTGAGATCGGTGAGAAAACTACTGGAGTATCATGCAAATACTGTTGTGTATGAGTATGGTAATCATTCAGCACCATGGTGTATACAGTATATATATACATCAATGTACCATGATGTTACCATCACTACACCATGGTACCGCCACGGTATTTTCTTTTTAGGGAACGTTTGGGATTTGACTTTGTCTGTGAGAAACTCCTTGACGGAAACCTTGAGAGTTTTCTCCTCTGTGCACTTGGCAAAGTCAAGGCAAGGAGTGTGAGGAAGTTCCCTGGATTTGTGGTGTGTTCATACACGTGTTTGTGTACAGTGTGTGTGTGTGTGTGTGTGTGTGAATGTCTCTGTGGTAGAGACCTAATCGTACCTGCTATCATTTCCTGAATGACCTCTGCTTTCAGTGTGTGATGGATTATATTCTGCACATAGACATTAATTTTCCTGAACAAGAGGGCAAACTGGGAAAAAAAGAAGAAAAAAAAACTTCACCAGTGCAAGGTTAATTTCTTTAAAAACAAGAGTTGTGAAAAGCCACATACTTCTTTTTTCAAATAACAGGCAAATATACTTTTAAATTGTGTGTTATTGCAGTTGTAGGATTTGATGTTGGTCTTTTGGTGTTGCCATATAAATAAGAGGACAAACGTACAAAATGTTTCTAAAACTTAGCATTGCTTTATATCACACTGAATGTAGTGACATTTTGTTTTTGTTCTACTACATATGTTATATATATATATATATGTGTGTTATTAAAAGGGTTAGTTCATCCAAAAAATGAAAATTCTGTCATTACACGTCATTTACCCTCATGTCGTTCAAAACCCATTCATCTTCTAAACACAAATCAAGATTTGTATATCTAAACCTGAGACATTTCTGTCTCTCTATTGAAAGTCCATTAACCCAAAACATTAAAGCTTCAACAAATTTATATAGTCATCGTTAAAAGTGATTGCTTTATTTATATGATGAACCGATTTAATTTAGACTTTTATTCACATATTAACATTGATCAACACATATATAGCACATCAAATATGGTAAAATCTGATTAGAAACTTCACTGGTACATAATCTGTTCATTCAGACTCTTCATACAGAACATGTTTTTACTTAGTAAGTGAAGGGACAGTTTTTTATTTTTTATCTTAAGCGCTATGTTTTCAGTAAGCCGTATCAAGTGAGACGAGCGCAACAGTCAGGCTTGTCAGTTTACATATTTTACATGTGTCTTACACAGTTTACATGTGTTGTGTGTGATCAGCCTTTTTAAACAGCTTGGATTACTTCTTGGATTACATATGGATTACTTTTACAATATCGTTATGAACTTTTTGATGCTTGAAAGTTTTGAGTGAATGGTCTTTCAGTAGAAGGACAGAAATCTCTCAGATTTGATGAAAAATATCTGAATTTGTTTTTCGATTATGAGCGAAAGGTTTGGAACGACACAAGGTAAATGATGACAGAATTTTCCTTTTTTGGGTGAATTATCATTTTTATTCTGATGGCTTTTTGGTCGGTTTCTCTTCTAAATGCATTTAAATGTGTCAAATACGCTCATACGTGTTCTTTTATTAGCTTTAATTGTGAAGGAAGCTATTTCAGGTACGTCAGGTATGAACTTCACACCCCAACACACACTCACACACATACACTTTGGGAGTATTAACATAAATACAGCACATTAACACTTGTTCCTCCCTGTCAGCATATGAATTAAGATTGCAGGAGCCCCGTGGAGGTTTATCCCGATACTAATTAAGCGGTGGTAATTAGATGTGGACTGTGTGCTCAGGAGCGGCTCAGATCTGTACGGTACAGCGGCCCGACTCTCTCAGCTCCACTCCACGACACGCTGTGGAAACTCACACAGGGAGTTAAAGGGATATTTCCCACTTAATGTGTGACAAACAGAAATGCATCTTAAGTAGAATGGCCACACTTATTGTGGAAGCTCAGCAGGCATAAATGAATTAAGTTTAAGATATGCACTTGTGTTAAGAATAAGAAAATGTAAAAAGTCGCGATGAAGCAGAAGTAGAGACAGATCGTAGTCTTAAAGGGACACTTCACCCATTTGCATTAAGCTTTGCATTGTTAGAAACCCAGTCATACTATTGAATGGTCGTGCAACACTCTTTCATTTTTCCCTGATACGGGAGAAATCTGTTATTTACCTCTTACACTTCCTCCTACAATGACGCAAAAATCGTCATTTTGCGTCATTGTAGGAGGAAGTGTAAGAGGGGGGGATTTCTGTTGAGACTACAAGCACTCGTTCCTCATCTCTCCCAGGGGGCGGGACCCGCTCACGCTACAGACCTATTACAGATCAGTGGGTGGGACTTTACTCTCTGAAACTGAAAGCAATATCCTCCATCTTGTTTGAAGCTAAGCTAACAGGCGCTGTGGAGACAGATGTAAAGTTATGACAATAGTGGAGGAGAGTGCTCAATATGATATAGAGGAAGAGGATTTCGGAAGTCGGATGCTTGAATCAGGAGTTTGTGGCTACCTTTACAAGCCGCATTATAGCGAAGAGCAGCCGAGGCAGAAGACCTGCCTGCCGCGGACGAGGAGCCCGGACTGGCTCGGGTTAGGGCGGACTGGTGGCGCCGGTGATCTCACTATGCAACTACGAAACGCTGCGAACACAGAGATAGAGTCCGTCTGCGGCAAAGAATTTCAACGATGACAATTTCTCCTGGACGAAATCTCTGAATCAGACGAGGACACGGACGTTTGTGTTGTGAACTAGTTTCCTAGTTTCGCACCGCATATGTTCTGACTGAACATCCAGGTACCATGCAATAATTCACCTTTTCGAAAGAAACACAAACGAGGAGTAATGCACTAATGAGTTCGCCAACTAACTAGACATTTTGTGTGAATGTGAAATGAATTTCAAGCTCTGGTGGTAGCTAGCCTTGTAGACGGAAGAGTGATTTCTCTTATAGGCAGATATGCGCTTTCTGGATTAGTGGGAGTGGCTTGCGGAGCTGTGCAATGTGGTGCATTGTGGG
Organism: Scardinius erythrophthalmus; assembly: GCF_964197995.2. Taxonomy (NCBI): domain Eukaryota; kingdom Metazoa; phylum Chordata; class Actinopteri; order Cypriniformes; family Leuciscidae; genus Scardinius; species Scardinius erythrophthalmus. The sequence goes on along the minus strand of NC_138244.1, from coordinate 27,625,490 downwards.
AGTTGTTGTCTTTCATACAAATGCGTCCTGAAGTTATTTTTTGTCTTTTCTCGGTCACAAAGGCACCAAATTCAAAATTTCTTTTACATTTCGACTACATATATGACCCACTTTAAATAAAAAGCAATGTTCAAATGGGTGAAATGCCCCTTTAAAGGAGTAGTTCACTTCAGAATTAAAATTTCACGATAATTTACTCATCCCAAAGTCATTCAAGATGTTCATGTCTTTCTTTCTTCAGTGGAAAAGACATTAAGGTTTTTGAGGAAAACACTCCAGGATTTTTCTCCATATAGTGTCTTCAATGGGGTCCAACGGTCGAAGGTCCAGATGTGAGTTTCAGTGCAGCTTCAAAGTCTCGACACGATCCAGCCGAGGAATAAGAGTCTTATCTAGACAAACCAGCGGTCATTTCATAACAAAAATAAACATTGATATACTTTTAACCACAAATGCTCGTCTTGCACTAGCTGTGATGCGCCACTCATCATGTAATAATGTTGAAAGGTCATATTTGGGTTAAAAAAGGGTTGGGCGAAAAATTTCAAAATCGTCTGACATTGTTGTTTTTACATTTTATTTTATATTTTATTTGTAAAGGGCGTTTGACTAAATCTTTGCACGTTCACTTTGTAAACACTAGGTCTGAACTTCCGCCTCCGTCACGCGTGACTTTCAACGTGATTACGTAATGTGTGTCACATCACAGCTTGTGCAAGACCAGCATTTGTGGTTAAAAAGTATATAAATGTTTTTTTTTTTTTTTTTTTTTATAAAATGAGCGATGGTTTGTCTAGATAAGACTCTTATTCCTCGGCTGGTTCGCTAACAGCTTGCTCCAGCTCAAACCCTCTTCTGGCGTTAAAAAACTGCGGTCATGATTTACTAAAGACACGCATCGAAAAACTAGCGCTGAAAGGTGTGGACAGGGTTATTTTTGCGGCTGATGTTATTGCATATGCATTTTTTCAGTCCCTTTCAGACTCATAATGTATGGGAATATTTAAGATTATTTCAATGATCATGCAAGGTGATTTACTAAGGTTTGCGTGAGCTAATTTACTGGTGTTTGCATTATTTAATGCCCTAAAAGAGCATGTCTAAAACCAGAGCTAACTCGCGCTGCTCTTGGTAGATTGCGTTGATCATCATGGAAAAGATCTGGTCGTCAGTAGATCACGCGCTAAACTCTCCACTGCCATCGTGCTTTTATGATATTGCACTCTCACGCTAATTTGCACTGTTTAGTGAATCTGGCGCCCTATGTATCAGATTTTCTAAAGGACAAAAAAATGCATGGCGTGGACTTGGTTCTTGGCATCAGTTGTTGACTGGAGGTTGAAATGTGAGTATTGTGCTTGAAAATGGATGAACTCGAGCTTGTTTAAGCAGACGATGTGATTGGAGAAGTCCTGCATACGTCAGTCAGTTACTGGTTCCAGTTAAACATTACGAATGAAGCGTATATATGCACGGATGAATTGTTCACAGTGAGATAGGGTGTGTTTTTTTGCCAGTGTTACGCTGGTTCATGGAGATGCGTGTGCTGGGATGTAACTCTGCTGGAGGTTTTGTTGTGGAAGAAAGAGTGACCCAGAGAAAGAGCTCTATTCAGGACAGGACTGGTCTCCTCCCAGATGAACCCTGTCGCCAGCGAGACAAAGCCAGTGCGAGCGAGGCGTCTCCACTGTGGTCCTGTAGACACGGCGTCTGGCTCTCCTCCACTGAGACACACATGAGAGAGACGACTGGACACTCGCAGCCGCTCCAGAGAAAACTCACACTGAAGTCCACTACACTTCTTCCCATTGTTCCTCTGTGTAAACATACAGACGTGTTTGCATCATTTGCAGCGTGCCACGGCACTCTACTTTTTAAGAAAACTCTTCTCGAGAATTGTTGAATGAGCCCTTACATCGTTAAGTTGTTTGTAAGAATGTAATATGCCATAATAATGTAGCACAGTGAAGTTAAATCATATCTTAATTATCAGAATTAGTTGTGGTGTAGCGGTTAGAATGAATGCTATAGTCACATGGTGTGCTCACATGGGAAAATCAGGTTCGGATCCACCCTGTGGTTTCCCAAATTATATTCTCTTTTCACAATAATCCAAATATTTTTGTGCAGTAAAAATTCTCATATTATGGTAACAGCGTTTCAAAAATGATAAACCTCATATAATGCGACTCATATAGTATTTCGTTTGACCTCTTGATCATTTGTTTAAAAAAAATGACGTTTCAGGTCCCTGTATCCTATTAGTGGAAAATGCCCATTTAACTCGTATTTCTTAATTGTATAAGTGATAAAATAAAGCTCTATAATAAAGGTTTTGTTTCAGTTTGATTCGATTTTTTTTCTTATTTTGCCTTTGCTTTTTGCCTTTTGTTTTGCTGTTTTCTTTTTTTTACTTTGCTTTGTTTTTGTTTTTATTTGCTTTGTTTGATTTGTTTATTTTACCTTGCTTTGTCTAACTTGTTTTGCTTTTATTTGCTTTGTTTGATTTTTTTGTTTTAAACTGCTGTTATCTTTGTTTTTCTTTGCTTCTGCTTTGCTTAGTCTGATTTATATGTTTGTTTTACTTTGCTTTGACTTTGCTTTTATTTGCTTTCCTTTGCTTTTTGTGTTATTTTTATATTGTGTTTGTTTTGCTTTGTTTTGTTTTGTCTTTGTTTTGCTCTGCTTTTTCTTTTTTTTTCTTTCTTCCTCAAGATCCAGTTTATTTCCACATGCACAGCAGAGGAATCTCTCTGTCTTCTGGGACTCCTGTGGGCCATTGGAGCAGGTGTTTGAATGAACACTTTTCCTGCTTTTATAAATATTATTTCTTTTGCTGTCCATCATGTTAAATCCTTACTTCTGGCATGATGAAACACCAGATGACACCATTTGTGTTGAAAACAACTAGAGTAAAGAGACAAGATTGGACAACAATTATTTTGAGAATGTAGGAAATAAGAAAGATCCCTCATTCCTGATTTCAAAACATTTTTAAAAAGGCTTAAAACATTTATCACTAAAAAAAACCTGCACTATATATTTCCTGTTCCCAGCTATGGATCCAGATTTCATCCTGTATAATTTCTCATTGATCTTCAGTTGTATGTTGGGGAAAAACACACCCAAACACATTTCTTGTGTGGTAGAGCCGCTCAAAAGAGATGCATCACTTCTAAACAGAGCAAATGGAAATGCAGCCTGTTATATTTCCCAGACATTATTATTTCATGTTGGCTGGGGTGTGTGTGGGAATCTCATTCGCCTCCATTACCTGAAGTCTCGGTGGAGTAAACTAATTTCCCACCTGCCCAGCATCTGGGATCACCTGCATTTAGCTTTGGAATGGAGATTGGAATTATTTCCACATCTCTCATGTTGCCATTTTCCCTGTTTGTTCTGTTTCTCCTCTGCAGCGACGCGTTTAATAGCCTGTAGCGGTGCGCGGAGGCCAGAAGCATGTGTTATTAATATCAGAGGGAGCAAAGGACACTGGGTAATTGAGTGTTTGTTGATTATGTGGCGGCTTTTTGCTTATACAAGTTTCCTTGTACATGTATATATACACACACAAATGTATGTGTGTGTGTGTGTGTGAGAGAGAGAGAGAGAGAGAGTGTGTGTGTGTGTGTGTGTGTGTGTGTGTGTGTGTGTGTGTGTGTGTGTGTGTGTGTGTGTGTGTGTGTGTGTGTGTGTGTGTGTGTGTGTGTGAAAGAGAGAGAGAGAGAGAGAGAGAGAGAGAGAGTGTGTGTTTGTGTTTCTGTGTGTGTGTGTGTGTGTGTGTGTGTGTGTGCGCATTCGTGTTTGTTTGTGTGTGTGTGTGTGTGTGTGTGTGTGTGTGTGTGTGTGTGTGTGTGTGTGTGTGTGTGTGTGTGTGTGTGTTTGTGCCCCAGAGAGCCCGATTCGAGCCCTAGTTCCTGTGATACTGCATCATTACTTAGCAGTGAACAGAGAGCACTTGTTATGATGTCAATAGCAGGTGAGACTGAGGTGTGTGTGTGTGTGTGTGTGTGTGTGTGTGTGTGTGTGTGTGTGTGTGTGTGTGTGTGTGTGTGTGTGTGTGTGTGTGTGTGTGTGTGTAGGGGAGAACAGAGGCCTTTGGAATAGATTTATGAAATGAAGCATTTCGCTTGGCATTATCTCCCTCATCCAGCCACACCTTACATAAATCACAGCACAGCCGCACACAATGGGACATTTGTTATTACCTCGTTGTCTCACACTCGCTCTCTCTTTCAAACTCTCCTTCTCTCTCCGCTCTCTCTTTATGGCGCCGTCTGAATACAGCGTGTAGATTTGCACAGCGTTCACTCTTTAGAAATACTTCCCATGTCTCATGTCCTGTATTAAAGTCCCTGTAGTCACATACAGGTTGATGACCACAGGAGAAGAACAAAACATTCAGAACTATACAATGTGGATTAAAATGAGTGTTGTAGATGATATGATGTTTACTAGGAGAGTTAGTTAGGCGACTTCTAATAATTAGGGATGGCGCTCACAAAAATAAAATCTTATTTTTGGCACACACCCATGATTTCTTAAAACTCATTTTTTTTTTATCAGATTTACTGATTCATTCAAAATATTATTATACTAACTTATTAAAAGAATATTTTATTCACAAATTATACTTTTGTTTCTTGTCTTATGATCTCATGAATGTTCATAAGAGTTGAACTTGAGAACCGAATCAATGCAGTTCATGAATTCAGACTGGATCAGATTACCAGATTCATTAAAAAGATCAGACTCAAAAGAGTGATGCATTCACAAAGTGATGCCAGGAATGATGCCAGGAATGTGCCAAAGAGTTGGACTTGAGAACCGAATCATTTGTTACTTCTCAACTGGACTTATGAATGTTACAAAAGAGTTGAACTTGAGTACTGAATCAGTATAATTTATGAATCCAGTCAGATCACCTGATTCATTGAAAAGATGTTACTCAAATTAATGATTCATTTTCAACGCTGAACTCATCTCAACTGTATGACACTATTTTCTTAGAGCTGCTTTACAGCAGAATTGAGTTCTGATTGCATCACTGAATCATTATTTTCCTATTTATCGCTGTAAAGCTGTAAAGCAACCTGTAAGTATGAAGTATTTCTACCGGGTGTTCAAAATACATAGTTTTGTGTTTTATATTGTGAAGGTCTCCAGCTTACCGGCTAACTCACGTTATTACTGTCTTCTGCTAAATACTTCAATCACAACAGACTGGACTATCAGACCAATCAGAGCAGAGTAGACCAATCACAACAGACTGGGTCATCTGACCAATCAGAGCAGAGTAGACCAATCACAACAGACTGGACTAACTGACCAATCAGAGCAGAGTAGACCAATCACAACAGACTGGGCCATCTGACCAATCAGAGCAGAGTAGACCAATCACAACAGACTGGGCCATCTGACCAATCAGAGTAGAGTAGACCAATCACAACAGACTGGGCCATCTGACCAATCAGAGCAGAGTAGACCAATCACAACAGACTGGATCATCTGATTAATCAGAGCAGGGTAGACCAATCACAACAGACTGGGTCATCTGACCAATCAGAGCAGAGTAGACCAATCACAACAGACTGGGCCATCTGACCAATCAGAGCAGAGTAAACCAATCACAACAGACTGGGTCATCTGACCAATCAGAGCAGAGTAGACCAATCACAACAGACTGGATCATCTGACCAATCAGAGCAGAGTAGACCAATCACAACAGACTGGGTCATCTGACCAATCAGAGCAGAGTAGACCAATCACAACAGACTGGGCCATCTGACCAATCAGAGCAGAGCAAACCAATCACAACAGACTGGACTATCAGACCAATCAGAGCAGAGTAGACCAATCACAACAGACTGGGCCATCTGACCAATCAGAGCAGAGCAAACCAATCACAACAGACTGGACTATCAGACCAATCAGAGCAGAGTAGACCAATCACAACAGACTGGGCCATCTGACCAATCAGAGTAGAGTAGACCAATCACAACAGACTGGGTCATCTGACCAATCAGAGCAGAGTAGACCAATCACAACAGACTGGGCCATCTGACCAATCAGAGTAGAGTAGACCAATGACAACAGACTGGGCCATCTGACCAATCAGAGCAGAGTAGACCAATCACAACAGACTGGGCCATCTGACCAATCAGAGCAGAGTAAACCAATCACAACAGACTGGGCCATCTGACCAATCAGAGCAGAGTAAACCAATCACAACAGACTGGACTATCTGACCAATTAGAGCAGAGTAGACCAATCACAACAGACTGGGCCATCTGACCAATCAGAGCAGAGTAGACCAATCACAACAGACTGGGTCATCTGACCAATCAGAGTAGAGTAGACCAATCACAACAGACTGGGTCATCTGACCAATCAGAGCAGAGTAGACCAATCACAACAGACTGGGCCACCTGACCAATCAGAGCAGAGTAGACCAATCACAACAGACTGGGCCATCTGACCAATCAGAGCAGAGTAGACCAATCACAACAGACTGGACTAACTGACCAATCAGAGCAGAGTAGACCAATCACAACAGACTGGGCCATCTGACCAATCAGAGCAGAGTAGACCAATCACAACAGACTGGGTCATCTGACCAATCAGAGCAGAGTAGACCAATCACAACAGACTGGGTCATCTGACCAATCAGAGCAGAGTAGACCAATCACAACAGACTGAGCCATCTGACCAATCAGAGCAGAGCAAACCAATCACAACAGACTGGACTATCAGACCAATCAGAGCAGAGTAGACCAATCACAACAGACTGGGCCATCTGACCAATCAGAGTAGAGTAGACCAATCACAACAGACTGGGTCATCTGACCAATCAGAGTAGAGTAGACCAATCACAACAGACTGGGTCATCTGACCAATCAGAGTAGAGTAGACCAATCACAACAGACTGGGTCATCTGACCAATCAGAGCAGAGTAGACCAATCACAACAGACTGGGCCATCTGACCAATCAGAGTAGAGTAGACCAATGACAACAGTCTGGACTATCTGACCAATCAGAGCAGAGTAGAGCAATCACAACAGACTGGGCCATCTGACCAATCAGAGCAGAGTAGACCAATCACAACAGACTGGGCCATCTGACCAATCAGAGCAGAGTAGACCAATCACAACAGACTGGACTATCTGACCAATCAGAGCAGAGTAGACCAATCACAACAGACTGGGCCATCTGACCAATCAGAGCAGAGTAGACCAATCACAACAGACTGGGTCATCTGACCAATCAGAGTAGAGTAGACCAATCACAACAGACTGGGTCATCTGACCAATCAGAGCAGAGTAGACCAATCACAACAGACTGGGCCACCTGACCAATCAGAGTAGAGTAGACCAATGACAACAGTCTGGACTATTTGACCAATCAGAGCAGAGTAGACCAATCACAACAGACTAGGCCATCTGACCAATCAGAGCAGAGTAAACCAATCACAACAGACTGAGTCATCTGACCAATCAGAGCAGAGTAGACCAATCACAACAGACTGGGTCATCTGACCAATCAGAGCAGAGTAGACCAATCACAACAGACTGGGCCACCTGACCAATCAGAGTAGAGTAGACCAATGACAACAGTCTGGACTATTTGACCAATCAGAGCAGAGTAGACCAATCACAACAGACTGGGCCATCTGACCAATCAGAGCAGAGTAAACCAATCACAACAGACTGGGTCATCTGACCAATCAGAGCAGAGTAGACCAATCACAACAGACTGGGTCATCTGACCAATCAGAGCAGAGTAGACCAATCACAACAGACTGGGTCATCTGACCAATCAGAGCAGAGTAGACCAATCACAACAGACTGGGCCATCTGACCAATCAGAGCAGAGTAAACCAATCACAACAGACTGGGTCATCTGACCAATCAGAGCAGAGTAGACCAATCACAACAGACTGGGTCATCTGACCAATCAGAGCAGAGTAGACCAATCACAACAGACTGGGCCATCTGACCAATCAGAGCAGACCTTTGATGCATGCAAACCTCCAAAACAAAATTAGGAGCCTTTAAAGTAGCATGATAGGGGCATTTTAAAACAATCTGTGTTGTTTAAAGCGCTTATAGAAATAAAAGTGACTTGGCTTAACAAACTCACCTCATGAACTCAGTGGATCTACCCGTTGCTCATGAGAGTAATCCACTTAGAAGAGAAAACTGACTGGAATAGATTTTATGCTGTCTTTTTTATGCAACACTTGCATGCTTATGTTGTGTCATTAATTACGTTCTGACATATTTCAGAGTCCAAATGTGTTTCATTGAGCTTGTGTAGTGAGAAGCATCGGAGTTCACATTTTTGATGTTTTTCTGTTGAAAATGTACAAATGTAGAAAGTTTTGCGTGATGTTTAAGGGTTAGGGGATAGAATGTGTGTGTGTGTGTGTGTGTGTGTGTGTGTGTGTGTGTGTGTGTGTGTGTGTGTGTGTGTGTGTGTGTGTATATATACATATATATATGCGTGTGTGTGTGTGTGTATGCGTGTGCGTGCATGTGCGTGTGTAACAGCACTAAAATGTGCATCTAAGGGAAGCAGGCTCTGTGCCACCCTGCCAACTGCTGCCCCACAGCCGAGCCGTGTGTGTGTGTGTGAGTGTGTGTCTTGCGGAAGTGTCTCTTTGCCCAGGGCCAGTGTCCTTCAACTTTGGCATCTGTCTTTAGCTTCCCTCCTGTACAACTGCCATGTGTGTGTGTGCGTGTCCGTGTGCGTGTGCATTTGTGTTTGCGTGTGTGTTTGTGTGTGACCCAAGCAAGAGAAGACAAAGACGGAGGTCAGCGTTCTGATGATCGGTGAATTCAGAATCAGTTATTTTCTTTATTCTCTACATATCTGACCACTTTTAGTATAAATCTGTTCTTCTTCTTCCTCTTCTTTTTCTTCTACCCCCCCCCTCTCTCTCTCTCTCTCTCTCTCTCTCTCTCTCTCTCTCTCTCTCTCTCTCTCTCTCTCTCTCTCTCTCTCTCTCTCTCTCTCTCTCTCTCTCTCTCTCTCTCTCTCTCTCTCTCTCTCTCTCTGTCAGTGATAGTGGGATAAGGCGTGAGTAATTCCAGCTCAGTGCTGCTGGCAGGAGTGATAAATGTGTGATGAGGAGGTTCTCTCTCAGAGGAGTAGCCCAGCAGAGCCTCTCACACCCGTGCCTGTGTTCCCCGTGCTCCTGCCGTGACCCGTCCCGCACTGACGGGTGTCCGCTCGCCCCTCTGACCCTCGCTGTGACCCCTGCGTGAGGTTGGAGGGTGGTCCTGCTCAGAGTCAAACACTGAAGACATGGAAACGAGTCGTATTGTGTCCTGCAGTAGTTTTTGCGGGTCGGTGTGTTGGGTTTGTGTAGCTGGAGAAGCATTAGTGGAGAATGATGATGTGAAACACACTGCTGTGAGCTGCTCTTGTCTTACAAAACCAATGTGGAGAGTGAAGGAGTGAATGAAGCATATCAGTCTCTCAGCACGGCATTATGGGAAACACAGGATGGCTTTCACCAGCACTGGATCCCTACAGTGCATTCACATAATTCAAAGCCATTCTAGTTGGTCAGCTGACCCTTGTGACTTTAAAATCTCAGTAGTTTAGGGTACTATATTTGATAGCATGTGGTAAATATAAAACAAATGTGTATGTATATATATAGTGCATCTGGAAAGTATTCACAGCGCTTCACTTTGTTATGTTACAGCCTTATTTCAAAATGGATTAAATTCATTATTTTCATCAAAATTCTACAAACAACACCCCATAATGACAATCTGAAAGAAGTTTGTTTGAAATCTTTGCAGATTTATTAAAAAATAAAACACGAAAAAATCACATGTACATAAGTGTTCACAGCCTTTGCTCAATACTTAGTTGAAGCACCTTTGGCACCAATTACAGCCTCAAGTCTTTTTGAGTATGATGCTACAAGCTTGGCACACCTATTTTTGGGCAGTCTCCCCATTCTTCTTTGCAGAACCTCTCAAGCTCCATCAGGTTGTATGAGGAGCTTCAGCGCACTGCCATTTTCAGATCTCTCCAGAGATGCTCAATCGGCTGAAGTCTGGGCTCTGGCTGGGCCACTGAAGGACATTCCCAGAGTTGTCCCGTAGCCTCTCCTTTGTTATCTTGGCTGTGTGCTTAGGGTCGTCCTGTTGGAAGAGGAACCGTCGCCCCAGTCTGAGGTCCAGAGCTCTGGAGCAGGTTTTCATCAAGGATGTCTCTGTACATTGGTGCATTCATCTTTCCCTCGATCCTGACTAGTCTCCCAGTTCCTGCCGCTGAATAACATCCCCACAGCTGATGCTGCCACCACCAGGCTTCACTGTAGGGATGGTATTGGCCAGGGGATGAGTGGTGCCTGGTTTCCTCCACACACGACGCTTGCCATTCAGGCCAAAGAGCTCAATCTTTGTTTCATCAGAACAGAGCATTTTGTTTCTCATGGTCTGAGAGTCCTTCAGGTGTGGCTGTCATGTGCCTTTTGGCAAACTCCAGGTGCCTTTTACTGAGGAGTGGCTCTACCATACAGGCCTGATTGGTGGAGAGCTGCAGAGATGGTTGTTCTTCTGGAAAGTTCTCAGGCCTGATTGGTGGAGAGCTGCAGAGATGGTTGTTCTTCTGGAAGGTTCTCAGGCCTGATTGGTGGAGAGCTGCAGAGATGGTTGTTCTTCTGGAAGGTTCTCAGGCCTGATTGGTGGAGAGCTGCAGAGATAGTTGTTCTTCTGGAAGGTTCTCAGGCCTGATTGGTGGAGAGCTGCAGAGATAGTTGTTCTTCTGGAAGGTTCTCAGGCCTGATTGGTGGAGAGCTGCAGAGATAGTTGTTCTTCTGGACGGTTCTCAGGCCTGATTGGTGGAGAGCTGCAGAGATAGTTGTTCTTCTGGAAGGTTCTCAGGCCTGATTGGTGGAGAGCTGCAGAGATAGTTGTTCTTCTGGAAGGTTCTCAGGCCTGATTGGTGGAGAGCTGCAGAGATGGTTGTTCTTCTGGAAGGTTCTCAGGCCTGATTGGTGGAGAGCTGCAGAGATAGTTGTTTTTCTGGAAGGTTCTCAGGCCTGATTGGTGGAGAGCTGCAGAGATAGTTGTTCTTCTGGACGGTTCTCAGGCCTGATTGGTGGAGAGCTGCAGAGATAGTTGTTCTTCTGGAAGGTTCTCAGGCCTGATTGGTGGAGAGCTGCAGAGATAGTTGTTTTTCTGGAAGGTTCTCAGGCCTGATTGGTGGATAGCTGCAGAGATAGTTGTTCTTCTGGACGGTTCTCAGGCCTGATTGGTGGAGAGCTGCAGAGATAGTTGTTCTTCTGGAAGGTTCTCAGGCCTGATTGGTGGAGAGCTGCAGAGATGGTTGTTCTTCTGGACGGTTCTCAGGCCTGATTGGTGGAGAGCTGCAGAGATAGTTGTTCTTCTGGAAGGTTCTCAGGCCTGATTGGTGGAGAGCTGCAGAGATAGTGGTTTTTCTGGAAGGTTCTCTCTCCACAGAGAAACGCTGGAGCTCTGTCAGAGTGACCATCGGGTTCTTGGTCTCCTCCCTGATTAAGGCCCTTCTCCCCCGATCGCTCAGTTTGGCCGGGCGGCCAGCTCTAGAAAGAGTCCTGTTGGTTCCAAACTTCTTCCATTTACGGATGATGGAGGCCACTGTGCTCATTGGGACCTTCAATGCTGCAGAAGTTTATCTGTACCATTCCCCAGATCTGTGCCTCGCTACAGTCCTGTCTCAGAGGTCTACAGACAATTCCTTGGACTTCATGGCTTGGTTTGTGCTCTGACATGCACTGTTAACTGTGGGACCTTATATAGACTAGGGGTGGAACGGTACATGTACTCGTACCGAACCGAATCGGTACGGGGGTCACGGTTCGGTCCATGCATTTAAACGGAGAATACACGTTTTTGTTAGATCGACGGTCCAGTGAGTGAGTGAGTCAGATAGCAGCGACAGCGAGTATAGTAAGTGGCGGTGTTCCACAAGATGGGGTCTCCAACTAACACGTCGCTCGCGAGCTACCAGTAGCTCGTGGCCTGATCTGAGGTAGCTCGCCAAGGGGCCGTTCACATATCGCGTCTTTTGCGCGCTCAAGTTCATTCAAATGTAGGCGCGCGTCAAGCGCTCTCATTTTTTCCAAGCGCAACTTTTCAGAATGCCACAAACATATGACAAGAACCAACCAATCAGCACTGCTGTTTTTCTCTTATTTGTTAATAAATCGTGTAACAAAGCTACAGCAGCAAGCATTTTTCGGTGGTGGAAATCTTTGTCGTTGAGGAGAGTGCAGCGCATGGTTGCATAGTAACGACAGACGCCACAGGCAAATCGGACCGAATCTTCCTATTAATGATAAAAGATAAGCTAATCATGTGCATTGTAAATGTCAGAAATTTATCTTTTTTGACTCATTCTTTAAAAAAAAAAAATTATTTAAAGGCTGAAAAATGTGAGGTTTATCTTTATAAAACCTTAGGCTATTTGTCACAAATTGATTTGAACTTGATGCATGTTAGTAGATAACGTTGCAAGACACTCTTTTAAAATCTATCATTTTTAATGTTATTATTTTAATGTTTATGTTAGCAAAAAGTGCATATTGATGCTAATTTTATTTGTTGTTTGCTGGTTTTCGACATAAAACTTGGTCAATTGATTTCATTGTGTATATTTATACTTTTTGAACAGGATTCTGTGATAACCGTGATCATTTTTGTCACTATAACCATGAAATGAAATGTTCATGCCATTTCATCTCTAGTTATGATCAACTAAAAAATAATCTCTGATTCAAAAAAAAAGTTGCCTTCTGCATTTGTGTTTTGCTTTTCCCTCCATTGTACCGAAATCGTACCGAACCGTTACCTCTGAACCGAGGTACGAACCGAACCGTGACTTATGCGTACCGTTTCACCCCTAATATAGACAGGTGTGTGCCTTTCCAAATCATGTCCAATCAACTGAATTTACCACAGGTGGACTCCAATCAAGTTCTAGAAACATCTCAAGGATGATCAGTGGAAACAGCACCTGAGCTCAATTCTGAGTGTCATGGCAAAGGCTGTGAACACTTATGTATGTGATTTATTTATTTATTTATTTATTTTTTTTTTAAATTTTTTATAAAAATTGCAAAGATTTCAAACAAACTTCTTTCACGTTGTCAGTGTGGGGTATTTTTTGTAGAATTTTGAGGGAAATAATGAATTTAATCCATTTTGGAATAAGGCTCTAACATCACAAAATGTGGAAAAAGTGAAGCACTGTGAATACTTTCCAGATGCACTGTATATGTATTAGTATTATGATCACTAAATAAATGATAATGAGGTTTGTTGATTTTTTTTTTTAAATATAATTAATTATTTATCCTGTCTTTTTTTCTCCCCCCCCCCCCCCCATGTTTTTCCTGGACCTTGTCCCGCCATCTCTACGTATAGGTAAGACATCTGATTTTATTGTTGTTTTTGTCCAGATTTCTAAATCTCTCCCTTTTTTTATTTGTTCGAGTTGTTAATCAAACACACAGACACCACAGCTTATATTTTAGCATCTCTCCTCATCTTCCTGTAAATGAGACGTCTCAAACCAGCCCCTCTCTAAATATGTCCTGAGGCGCACAGTCAAAACTGAGAAATATCTCATTTAAAACACTCCCGCTCTCTATTTCAGCTCTTCTGTGTAAAACTCACAGTAAAGGCTTTGATATAAATGAACTGGTCTGATGGTGAAGTTTCTGTGACTAGTTGCCTGAGCTCATAACCAGCACCGTCTCCGTCTGGAGGCGAGGGTTAGTGTGTGTTCAGCGTGTCGGTGATGATAAGACCCCTGTAGTGGAGTTAACACTGAAGATCAGCCTGTGTTTGAAGTAGAAATGATGGACTCAGACCCGGGCGATTAAAAATACAGCCAAAAGAACTGAGAGAAGCTTGACTCTGATTAAACCTGGCACAGAGAAACACCAGCAGGGCTAAACTCACATCCACACACACACACACACACACACACTAACTGAGAGTGTAACGGACGTGTTAACATCGTTCACAAGAGCAGTTACTAATACAACACATACAGAATATGAGATTCGGCCTGTTGTTGGTGTTGGTTAGGTGAGCTAGGTTGGCAGCTTTAGTTTGTTCCTGAGGCCAGAAACACGCTTCACACAAATACACAAGCACAAACGTCATTGCTTATACTTAAACGCAGCATTAGCATGTTTCGTCAGGACTTTCCTGCAGGTTGTTAGAAAACGGCAAGCTAAGTTGCTAACAAGCTGCTAAATAATGTATACAACTACCTTAATAATGTGTATTTGCATGCTTGACCGACTGTACGATAGGTGTAGTCCTTAGATAGCAACTTTGTTTTGTGAATTAGCTTACTGAGTTAGCCTACACATTGACGTCACGACTGAACCTTTAGCTAGCTATAAACATGCTTGTGAGATATACCTTTCTCAGCAAGTTTCCCCTGTTGAAATTGACTAGAAGTATACAGTGTTTCCCAGTTCATGCACTATTCTATGCTGTTTTAAAGTATTTGTGCGAGGAATGTTGCCAACAAGATAAACCCACATGATGCACTTATGTATCTGAACAAATGAAGTGTGGAAAGTTGGACACATAAAAGTCGCGCTTGTGTAGCTAGAAGCGTCTGTATTGCTATACTTGTGTAGAGTACATCTAGGGAAAAAACACTGAGATGACAGTGGTCTCAACTGTTCTGTTAAAGGAAAAAGACATCTGTTTTTATGCAATGCTTCATTTGATTTAGTTAGCATCACTGGATAGAGGCCAGAATTAGCACTTGGGAGAAATGGATGGATGACACTTTGTTATACATTGCGGTACATGTTCATATAAATAATATTTATGATTAGTTCTCCATCTTGGATGATTTTTTTCCACTCGAGAACATGAGATCAACACAATGGATTGTGCGATTGCCTTCTCTGAGGAGGAAACATGCGATGTTCAGTTGATCTTTTGAAGGAAGCACTGCATTGTTTTCTAGAGCAGCCATCCCAGATCGTCCCAGATGTGCTTTTCCAGATATATTAAACCTGTCAGAACATTATCAGTTCAGTTATCTCTGCACTTCTTCCTCAAGCCTGTCAGACCTCTCCAGTAAAGCAGAATGAAACCCATTCCTGACTTAGTCTCAGAGAGTACCAAAACGTTCCTTTTGTCTTGGATAATACTTATTTCTAAATGCTCACAATGATATCTTCCCCATTGAATGGTAAAGAAGGTTTCAGTTGGAAATGCTGACTTCTTTATTTATCTCCATGAATTAATGTTTAATAGTGATATGATGTACTGTTTGTTTGCTGGCTGGAGTAAGTGTAAGAAGTGCTAAAGCATGTTTTGTCTGGTCTGAAGGGCTTCTGTAGGTCCAGCGGGTGTTTATGTGTCTCTGTTACGCCTGACTGCCTTTACAGTGTTTCTGTGACTGAGTGTGATCTAATGCCACGCTCAGTGCGGCGCCATACACTCTGACAGCAGTTTAACCTCTGCATCTGGAAACACACACACAGAGAGAGAGAAAGAGTCTGTGTGAGTGTGTGTGTGTGTGTGTTCAGATAAAAACACTACAATTACAGAATACATTCTTATGTTCATTTGATCTATAAAATGTGCCGACCTCTACCTCAGTCATCGGTGTTTTGGAGGAGGTGTGTGTTTGGGGAACGCTGTGAAGAAGAGGATGGGATCTGATTCTAGGCCTGTGTAACAATAACTTCTTTTGGTTGTGCGATATATTATCCCAGAAATTGCGATAAACTATATTATTGTCAATTTAAGACCATTTTATGCCACTTAATATACAATCATAATATAACAGCATAATACTCCAAGTAAACCTAGACACTTTCTAATGACAACAACCTTTAAATACTTTAGATCATGGAAATTAAATATCCTAAATACAAAAACTTGAATAAATAGTAAATAAACTTAAAAAAAGAAGTGCAAAGTAGGAAAAAAACACACACACTTGCACATGCACAAAAGGCCCTTAAGATGATTTTCCATGTACAGATTTCTCCCTGTCCTTCTTCTCTGTGTGAAGTAAGCGTTCACACTATTGAGAACACAAACCCTTAGCAGTCAGATGTCCATATGAACAGAGACACAGAAGCCTCACCAGGCCATATCTGCTGATGAAACTGTTTTAGTGCGCACCATTTTACACCGTGACGTTTATATTTGTACCGGAACTGTGGATTGTGGCTTTGAAATCCAGTGCATTTGGACTTATTCTTCCAAACTGTCTTTAGCTGTCAGGAAAACACTATATATGCCTTTTTTCAGCTTTTTTTCTGACCGCTCTGTGTATGAAGGAGCTGCCCGAGCCCCGCTTTCGCTTCCGACACGGAGAACAGAAAAGAAGATGGCACGATCGGCAAAATGTTGGTGACATTCATTATCATGTAAACATAATGAGCGATATATTGCGTCACCAGAAATGATTGAGGTCATGTACATGTGCGATAAGTCGATTTACTGATTATTGCGACAGGCCTACAGCTAGCTTGCTATTGCTACCCTCTCTGAAATTGCCTACCCTACCTTTAACTAAACTAGGTTTAGTACGAAATCTAAGTTCCCTTTCGAAGTGGATTTCAACACTGTGACTTGGATTGATGCTATGGGGAACGCCATCAGAAGCACACGTGAACACGCGGCACATTTCATTGGCTGACGACAGTCAGTGACGTCATCAGCGGGGTCCTGAGTATAAGATGATGCCTGGGATTACATACACGTCATCAGCTTTTTTGTCTTCAGGAGCCGTTTGTAAATCGTGCGTGTGAAGGCGATCTATATTGGAGAATCCGAGCGAGCTTGAGCCAGTGATTTCTGTTGGCCCAACACTCTCTCCCATGAGCCTTTCATTTCTTCCTGAACAGTTGAAATGGTTGTGGCTGTTTATCCTTATTAAATCCTAGATCTTGTGCCTCAAAACGTTGTTCTGTGAAAGCAGTTCGCGAACCGCTTGAGCTGTGTACTGCGACTAAACCTGCCATCAAAACTTCAGTGATGAACTATAACAAATCCAAACATGATCTCGGCTTTGATTATGATTATGGTTTCTGAATGAATGCACTTACGCAGCCTCTGTGAGACAGTACAAAGTCTTTTTTGCTGTTGTTTTAATAGAAAAACATTAATGTAATTTGGAGTTATTGTAATTACAATTAGGAATTTCACTATTTTAATTTTTAAAGAGAAGTTTCTTGTTTTACCAGTTTTCATAATATAGACAGAGAGTGTGTTAATTTATATGATTAATAGCCTATAATAAATCAAGAAACTATAGATGAGGTCAAATGAATCATGCGTATTAGTCGACATTCTCTTGATTTGTTTATATCTCTGAAAGTGCAATGATTCTGATCAAATGTAAAAATACATTCATCAAATGAAAACAATTGTTGCGATTATAATTTTGAGCAAAATAATCATTATTATTATTATTTTTGTCAACCAAACCATGACTAAACAAAAGTAGGACTAAATATGATAAAAAACTTAAACGTGCATTTGACAAAGGACTAAGACTAGTTAGACAAAAAAAAAAAAAACATGACAAAATTAACACTAAGCAAGAGACAGTGTGTGTGTGTGTGTGTGTGTGTGTGTGTGTGTGTGTGTGTGTGTGTGTGTGTGTGTGTGTGCATCCACTACAGCGGCTCACAGCAGATGAAGTCATCCAAGTGGGCAGCGGCAACGCTAATGAGCCTGACAGCTGACCGCGCTGGACACGACTCACACACACACACACACACACACACACACACACACACACACACACACACACACACACACACACACACACACACACACACACCTCCCCGCTCAGATACATATGCTCACACACCTGGCCCGCATCGTTACCTGTTTACAAATGACCAGCAATTTTCTGCTTGGTTCAGCAGCAACTGTTCTCGTCCCTGGTGTCATCATTAGGGTTTGAGAGTTCATGTTTGGTTATTATGCCTGTCTCTAGTGTTTTGTCCCTCTTGTTTTGTACACATAATCACGGCCTTTCTCCCTCTCCCCGACACCTTTTCTGCTAAATTATGCACTCTGGGCCACATTTCTCCAGCACGGCATTTGCATGCTTTATTTGGAGGAATGCCACGTGTGTACATGTGCGACCGTGTGTTCGAGGATGCGTGTGGGTGTGTGTTTGTAATTACGAGCGCTTTGGAGAAACAATAGCTTTGTTCTGAAGTATATAGTGAGTGTCCTACGTAGACAGCAGCGTAACACCACAGAAGCTCACGAGGGACTGGTAACACCACAGAAGCTCACGAGGGACTGGTAACACCGCAGAAGCTCACGAGGGACTGGGAACACCACAGAAGCTCATGAGGGACTGGGAACACCACAGAAGCTCATGAGGGACTGGTAACACCACAGATGGACTGGTAACACCGCAGAAGCTCATGAGGGACTGGTAACACCGCAGAAGCTCATGAGGGACTGGTAACACCACAGAAGCTCATGAGGGACTGGTAACACCACAGATGGACTGGGACCACCACAGAAGCTCATGAGGGACTGTTAACACCGCAGAAGCTCACGGGGGACTGGTAACACCACAGAAGCTCAAGAGGGACTGGTAACACCACAGAAGCTCATGAGGGACTGGTAACACCACAGAAGCTCATGAGGGACTGGTAACACCACAGATGGACTGGGACCACCACAGAAGCTCATGAGGGACTGTTAACACCGCAGAAGCTTACGAGGGACTGGTAACACCACAGAAGCTCACGAGGGACTGGTAACACCACAGATGGACTGGTAACACCACAGCAGCTCACGAGGGACTGGTAACATCACAGAAGCTCACGAGGGACTGGTAACACCACAGATGGACTGGGAACACCACAGAAGCTCATGAGGAACTGGTAACACCACAGAAGCTCACGAAGGACTGGTAACACCACAGAATCTCACGAGGAACTGTCAACACCACAGAAGCTCCCGAGGGACTGGTAACACCACAGAAGCTCATGAGGGACTGGTAACACCACAGAAGCTCAAGAGGGACTGGTAACACCACAGAAGCTCATGAGGGACTGGTAACACCACAGAAGCTCCCGAGGGACTGGTAACACCACAGAAGCTCACGGGGGACTGGTAACACCACAGAAGCTCAAGAGGGACTGGTAACACCACAGAAGCTCATGAGGGACTGGTAACACCACAGAAGCTCATGAGGGACTGGTAACACCACAGATGGACTGGGACCACCACAGAAGCTCATGAGGGACTGTTAACACCGCAGAAGCTTACGAGGGACTGGTAACACCACAGAAGCTCACGAGGGACTGGTAACACCACAGATGGACTGGTAACACCACAGCAGCTCACGAGGGACTGGTAACATCACAGAAGCTCACGAGGGACTGGTAACACCACAGATGGACTGGGAACACCACAGAAGCTCATGAGGAACTGGTAACACCACAGAAGCTCACGAAGGACTGGTAACACCACAGAATCTCACGAGGAACTGTCAACACCACAGAAGCTCCCGAGGGACTGGTAACACCACAGAAGCTCATGAGGGACTGGTAACACCACAGAAGCTCATGAAGGACTGGGAACACCACAGAAGCTCACGAGGGACTGGTAACACCACAGATGGACTGGGACCACCACAGAAGCTTATGAGGGACTGTTAACACCGCAGAAGCTCACGGGGGACTGGTAACACCGCAGAAGCTCACGGGGGACTGGTAACACCACAGAAGCTCATGAGGGACTGGTAACACCGCAGAAGCTCACGAGGGACTGGGAACACCACAGATGGACTAGGACCACCACAGAAGCTCATGAGGGACTGTTAACACCGCAGAAGCTCACGGGGGACTGGTAACACCGCAGAAGCTCACGGGGGACTGGTAACACCGCAGAAGCTCACGAGGGACTGGGAACACCACAGAAGCTCACGAGGGACTGGGAACACCACAGAAGCTCACAAGGGACTGGTAACACCACTGGTAACACCGCAGAAGCTCACGAGGGACTGGGAACACCACAGAAGCTCATGAGGGACTGGTAACACAGCAGAAACTCATGAGGGACTGGTACCACCACAGAAGCTCAAGAGGGACTGGTAACACCACAGAAGCTCATGAGGGACTGGTAACACCACAGAAGCTCATGAGGGACTGGTAGCACCACAGATGGACTGGGACCACCACAGAAGCTCATGAGGGACTGGTAACACCACAGAAGCTCACGAGGGACTGGTAACACCACAGATGGACTGGGAACACCACAGAAGCTCACGAGGAACTGGTAACACCACAGAAGCTCACGAGGGACTGGTAACATCACAGAAGCTCACGAGGGACTGGTAACACCACAGATGGACTGGGAACACCACAGAAGCTCACGAGGAACTGGTAACACCACAGAAGCTCACGAGGGACTGGTAACACCACAGAAGCTCACGAGGGACTGGTAACACCACAGAAGCTCATTAGGGACTGGTAACACCACAGAAGCTCATGAAGGACTGGGAACACCACAGAAGCTCACGAGGGACTGGTAACACCACAGATGGACTGGGACCACCACAGAAGCTTATGAGGGACTGTTAACACCACAGAAGCTCACGGGGGACTGGTAACACCGCAGAAGCTCACGGGGGACTGGTAACACCACAGAAGCTCACGAGGGACTGGTAACACCGCAGAAGCTCACGAGGGACTGGGAACACCACAGAAGCTCACGAGGGACTGGTAACACCACTGGTAACACCGCAGAAGCTCACGAGGGACTGGGAACACCACAGAAGCTCACGAGGGACTGGTAACACAGCAGAAACTCATGAGGGACTGGTAACACCACAGAAGCTCACGAGGGACTGGTAACACCACAGAAGCTCACGAGGGACTGGGAACACCACAGAAGCTCACAAGGGACTGGTAACACCACAGAAGCTCACAAGGGACTGGTAACACCACAGAAGCTCACGAGGGACTGGTAACACCACAGATGGACTGGTAACACCACAGCAGCTCACGAGGGACTGGTAACATCACAGAAGCTCACGAGGGACTGGTAACACCACAGATGGACTGGGAACACCACAGAAGCTCATGAGGAACTGGTAACACCACAGAAGCTCACGAAGGACTGGTAACACCACAGAATCTCACGAGGAACTGTCAACACCACAGAAGCTCCCGAGGGACTGGTAACACCACAGAAGCTCATGAAGGACTGGGAACACCACAGAAGCTCACGAGGGACTGGTAACACCACAGATGGACTGGGACCACCACAGAAGCTTATGAGGGACTGTTAACACCGCAGAAGCTCACGGGGGACTGGTAACACCGCAGAAGCTCACGGGGGACTGGTAACACCACAGAAGCTCATGAGGGACTGGTAACACCGCAGAAGCTCACGAGGGACTGGGAACACCACAGATGGACTAGGACCACCACAGAAGCTCATGAGGGACTGTTAACACCGCAGAAGCTCACGGGGGACTGGTAACACCGCAGAAGCTCACGGGGGACTGGTAACACCGCAGAAGCTCACGAGGGACTGGGAACACCACAGAAGCTCACGAGGGACTGGGAACACCACAGAAGCTCACAAGGGACTGGTAACACCACTGGTAACACCGCAGAAGCTCACGAGGGACTGGGAACACCACAGAAGCTCATGAGGGACTGGTAACACAGCAGAAACTCATGAGGGACTGGTACCACCACAGAAGCTCAAGAGGGACTGGTAACACCACAGAAGCTCATGAGGGACTGGTAACACCACAGAAGCTCATGAGGGACTGGTAGCACCACAGATGGACTGGGACCACCACAGAAGCTCATGAGGGACTGGTAACACCACAGAAGCTCACGAGGGACTGGTAACACCACAGATGGACTGGGAACACCACAGAAGCTCACGAGGAACTGGTAACACCACAGAAGCTCACGAGGGACTGGTAACATCACAGAAGCTCACGAGGGACTGGTAACACCACAGATGGACTGGGAACACCACAGAAGCTCACGAGGAACTGGTAACACCACAGAAGCTCACGAGGGACTGGTAACACCACAGAAGCTCACGAGGGACTGGTAACACCACAGAAGCTCATTAGGGACTGGTAACACCACAGAAGCTCATGAAGGACTGGGAACACCACAGAAGCTCACGAGGGACTGGTAACACCACAGATGGACTGGGACCACCACAGAAGCTTATGAGGGACTGTTAACACCGCAGAAGCTCACGGGGGACTGGTAACACCGCAGAAGCTCACGGGGGACTGGTAACACCACAGAAGCTCACGAGGGACTGGTAACACCGCAGAAGCTCACGAGGGACTGGGAACACCACAGAAGCTCACGAGGGACTGGTAACACCACTGGTAACACCGCAGAAGCTCACGAGGGACTGGGAACACCACAGAAGCTCACGAGGGACTGGTAACACAGCAGAAACTCATGAGGGACTGGTAACACCACAGAAGCTCACGAGGGACTGGTAACACCACAGAAGCTCACGAGGGACTGGGAACACCACAGAAGCTCACGAGGGACTGGGAACACCACAGAAGCTCACAAGGGACTGGTAACACCACAGAAGCTCACAAGGGACTGGTAACACCACAGAAGCTCACAAGGGACTATGGTAACACCACAGAAGCTCACAAGGGACTGGTAACACCACAGAAGCTCACGAGGGACTGGTAACATCACAGAAGCTTTTTTACAAAATTAACAATCCCGCACAAAATGGGAAATGTGATTTTTGCACAGAATGATTCCAGCATGTTGTTTACTGTAGCAGTGACGGTCTCTTCGTCATGTGAGCAGATGTTAGTTAATTGTTTGCTGCTATTATTAGTGGATTCAGATGAAATACGGTCATATTAATCTTTAATATCGTTTTTTTTTAAATGGCAAACTCACATATTCTTGTGTCTTCTCAGTTATATTTGTCAAGATACCATATGTAATTATTCAGAACTACTCAAATGATTTACTTATAGTTACTGAATTCGTGAGGGATACAGTATTTCATTTATTTCACAGCTTTAAATTTACTCAGTATATTTAAGTGTAAAAATATTTCATCAAAAAATTGATTTTTATTTTCAGCTCACAAGGTTTGTACAGAGCAAAAACAATGAATCTGAGTGCGTGAAGTGGCCATATGCATTTCTGAGCATTTGTTTTACGATCCCACACACTGCATTTAATTCGGTGTAGATAAGCTCCAGACCAGTGTTTCTCTTTATAGTGAATGCAGTAAACACAGTAGTATGGCTGTACACACACACTCAAGCACACACACACGTACACAGAGGCCATTTACAGCATCAATGCTATTGCACTCGGCCTGTCATATATATCTCGTGAGTGTGACACCTTGCTTTAACGCTTCACAGTGCGCCGGCCCACACGCTCCACTGCTAAACTAACAGGACAATGTGGAGAAGCTTTCAGTGCTTCAGTCCTGACAGGAGGAGTGGCGGGTGAAATATGGAGAGAGAGAGAGAGAGAGAGGGAGAGAGGGAGACAGAGACAGAGAGATAGAGAGAGACTTTGACACAGGAAATAGAATAGAAGAGACAGTGTTTGAGATGTATGTGAGATTCACAGGCTTTCCGAGAAGTAAATAGTTATGTTTCCATTCAAAGTTACAGATTTAATTTATATGCAAAATTGGAATGTCGCATAAAAAATGTTTTTGGTTTTATGCAACACTTTGACTCGGGTGTTTCAGAATGACTAAAACAACATTGGAGATGCTGTGATGCTAGCAGCCGTTAGCTAGTGTTCTCATTGGCTACTAAGTCTTTGATTGACAACTTCTTGAGTTGTGTGGATGTGAGGGTCTACAAGTCAAAAATTTTGCCTATAATTTTGTTAGTTTCTTCAAAAGTTGCATTCAATATTTTAGGCACAAATCTGTTTCCATACACAACTGAGGGACTGTAACTAGTGTTAAATTATTATTAGTTCTAATTTTTAAAAGCAGGATTTAGATGTTACGTCATTAAGGCTATATTACAACAAGGTTTCCACATTACGTAGATGTGAAGTATATCTTCCTGTGGCCTGTGCTCTTCAGATCTCCAACGACACCGCAGTCATGCTCACTTACAGGGGAATTCAACTATAAATCCTCTCAGCGTCTTCAGCGACTGTCCCCCTCCGACTCTTACAGTCGCAAATAAGATCCAAATTATGCAAATTATATTATCTTCTCACACCGAGAATTAAGACAGAGAGCAAATCAGATTGAATTCTAAACTGTTGAACTCAGTCGCGCCTCTGCTGCGTTAAACAGAGATCCAATTAGTTCAAATGCAAATTCCAGCTAATTAGTTTTTCATTTCATTTCATGGGTGCAAGCAACACTTTGGCATTATTTGCATATCCACCTAATTCTCTGCGATGAACATTTAATCTTTAATCTTTTAGTTTATTTCAAAAGGCTAAATGAAAACAGCGTGCAGATTCGTTCGAGCGCTCGTATATTGCAGAAACGCTGCGCATTAAGAGGATATTCTATGACGCTTCAGTCTTTTATACGATCCCTTTTTCATATACAAATTGCAGGGACTTAAAGGGGAAAACAAACCTGTCAATTTCAGGTTAATAGTCTCGCCGTGTGTCCGCTCCGCTGAAGATTTATGCCTGAAATTAGGCAAATGTGATCAAATAGCAGCCCAGTTAATCTTCGGGCCCGTGTCCACGTCGGGCTTTATCTGCAGGCGTAATTGAAGACAACTGTTCATCTGAGGCCCCCGAGGCCCCGGCACAGGGATATCAGGGGGTCGCGAATGCGCCTCTGTCACCGTGATGAATGTTTACGCCATGACACGCAGGAATGGAAGATTGTTTTAAACAGGTACACACTTAAAACCCCCGCGCGATCGGCCACGGCCATTTGACTGATTGGATGTGTGCCGTGCTTTGAAAACTGATATTAGCTCATTTGTTAAACTTGACTTGTTAAAACGGCCCCAATCACTCATCCTGTATGTGTGTTTGCAGTGTAGAAGAGCCTGTGCGCTCTCAGATCACTCTAATAAGCTTTATAGCTGCCAGTCTAGCGCTACACTACAGGTAATCACACATATGGACCAAATGGACCAGTAAAACATTAACAGTCGAGTTCGAGAATTCAGTGTTTGTTTTCCGAAGCTCCTGGTTTTAGCCTGTTTATATATGTGCATAAACAAGCGAGACAGGACGTTGTGTTTTGGTATGTATTAGTAATTTACTCCCTTCTGCTTCATATTGAATGAACTTCTATATAAAAGTACAGGAGCTGTTCGGAAGGTGATGATTGTGTAATGTTTGGGTATGTGTCCATGTTGATGATGTCACGATGATGTCATCAACGATCAACCTGACACGATGCGATGGAATGAGGAAGTTTTAAATTGAATTATGTCTTAAATATCTGTTCCTCTCGCAAAACTATCATCTGAAAAAAAAAATTGCCACACAGATAAAGGATAGTCTGAAAATTAACCACTGCAAATTTGTAGTCTCTAACCCAAACCCTCTAGCGCCACCAACTGGCCAAGTCATGTTAATGCTAATGACTTTTGAACTGTCGGCTAGAAACACTTTTTTTTTTTCATCTGATTCCTTGGCTCAAAATGATTCGATTGTACTCTGACATTTCGAATTTTTAGAAAAACCTACTTTTTTCGAACTCGATCATCTTCAGATCGTGCCAGGAGAATTCACATGGTAGTTTTTGAATAACATGGGAACGAATTCGACGAAGAGCATGTCAAAATCTCCGTAACATTTTAACGTTTTCTGACCAAACTTGGTGTGTGTTATGACACCCATGACCTGAGGATACCTGCTCAGTTTCGGCGCAGTGCCACCTAGTGGTCAGGAGATTTGAAAAATGATTATAACTTCAGAACAGTTTGTTCAAAAGTAATGAAACTCTTTAGATTCGGTGCAGTATGCCGAGTTGAACGATATCGGCCATTTTGTATTTTGTCGTAAAATGCTATAAATTACGAATAAATTGGCATTTCATTTCATTACGATACTCGGAAAGTGTCATCAGCACTAATTCCTGAATGTCCTCAAAGAGTTCTGAGACAGCGCCACCTTGTATTCAAAATGTATTATTAAATTAAATTAAATGATTTTTTTAAAAATGCTAATAGATTTATTTATTTTATTTATTTTACTGTTTATTTGACAGGGACAGCGCACAATTTAAACAATTGCACCAGAGTTAGCTAACAGCTAATTTGCATCTGTTGTCCCTGGACAGGTAGACAAAACAAGAACAAAAGACTCAAAACAACCACTAAACAACAAATACACTACATAAATTTACAAAAAATACATATTATCCATCAATTCAAAATTGATAAAAATGGTTTGATGTCTACACCAAATACAAAATACAGAAAATACAATGCAATCATTAGTGGTGACACTCTTGTGCTGATTTTAGCCAAATTTTGAAGCTGGCTTTAAATACTGCAAAACTTCCTGAGTTTCTAATGTTTGTGGGTATTGAATTCCACTTCCCCACTACTTTAACAGAGAATGCAAATTGACCAAAGGTTGTCTTTCTAAAATGCGGTACCAAATCACCCCTAGCTGATGCTCTAGTTCTACTGGCACTGCCACTGCCAGAGTATACTATGCATCCTCTAAGAGGAGGGGGTGCAAGATCATGAATAACTTTAAACATTAGACGTGCGTCCGAATAAAATAAGAAATTATCAAAATTGATAAGATTAGATAAATTTGCTTTTGATAAATGCTTTTGATAAATTTTGCATACTGTAATGAAACTGGTCTTAATTGATTCCCTGGGTCATGCCAAGAACATAGATGATAATATTCTCATAGTCTGCCGAACTTCCTGTCCACTATTTAGATTTTCTTTAAAAAACTACTTTTTCCAACTCCTCCTAGACTGTTTGCTAGCTTAAACCGTCTCCAAATGTCTTCACTCTTTTCTGCAGTTGGTTTAATACTCGCTACCTTATATTTAGCGTCTCATTCTGTCTCTGTGATGCTTGACCCCTTAACTGCTGCTTGCAGCTATATTTGTTATTATTATAATTATCATTATTATTATCATTTATTTATTTAATTTTGACCTCAGAAGTATTGGTAAGTCTGAAGTACACACACACACACACACACACACACACACACACACACACACACACACACACACACACACACACACACACACACACACACACACACACATATATATCTCTGGCCTTCTTTTGACACTCAACTCCATCAGCGCTCCACCCTTCAAAATCCCTCTATCCTGTTCATCATCAGAACTGCACAATCAGATTAACCTGTGTGTGTGTGTGTGTGTGTGCGTGTGTGTTAATCTCATTAGCTCAGCTCTCTAAGTACAGGGTCTCTCACTTGTGGACTCTTAAGATAATGCCACCACAACACCAGCTCAAATAATTAGAAATCAACACAGGTGTGTGTGTGTGTGTGTGTGTGTGTGTGTGTGTGTGTGTGTGTGTGTGTGTGTGTGTGTGTGTGTGTGTGTGTGTGTGTGTGTGAAAGACAGTAACACACTGCTGAGCAAAGGAGAAATGTTGAGGACAGCATGAAATCAAAATTGCTTAGTTTATTAATAAATGTCCCTGGTACACTATTCATCAATACGTTAAAACACAAAAAACGAGCAAAAAAAACCCCAAAAAACGATTTGTTCATTAAAGTGTAACAATTTCCTTGACTTTAAAGCCAATTGTCTTTTTTTTTTTTACTTATTTAACCAAGGCTGTGCGGGTGGAGAAAATATTGGCCAATACTTGCATAGCGTAGTTTATGTGAACCAATCAGATCCTGAATGATAAAATGAAGCTCCACCCAAAAATGATTTCTTTGAATATTCTCTTTAATTCAGAAATCAATAAGTGAATGCAATTCCACGTCTTACAGGATTCCTTCATTAACGTTCGAGTGATTTTTGCAGAGCTTTTTTTCTCGAGTGGTGCTCACTAAACAAGCCTGTGTTAATGGCAGGTGTAAAGGGGACCGCATCGGGACGGCGTACACACACACACACACACACACACACACACACACACACACACACACACACACACACACACACACACACACACACACACACACACACATACACACACACACTCTCTCACATACACACACACAGATCCAGATGTGCTGTCAGTGGAGGAGTGTGTTGAAGCCCTGAGGGAGGCCGTGTGTGTTTGTGTGTTGACACGCAGGTTGACACAGTGCTAACAGAGATGATAACTGTTGAGGATGTGTTTCGTGCCTTACTGTGAATCCGTGTGTGTGTGTGTGTGTGTGTGTGCTCACAGAGAGACGCCCCCAGTGTTGTGTGTGAAATATGGCCGATAGATGCGCTATTGCTTTATCTCCAGTTGACAGCTTAATCTGAGAACCAGCTCTGCCTGCTGGCTAAAACACACACACACACACACACACACACACACACACACGTGTGCGCATGGTTTGCTTGTGTTGTATGTTTATGTTGAATGTGTAAGTGTGATATCTTGAATCTGGACGGCAGTGACGCTCGGTCTTGGCAGCATCTCAGATCCGGGGCAATTAAAATAATGAAAAGCACTCGCTCCCGACACACCTTCCACTTTCAGAAGCACAGGCGTTCATTCACAGTTTCAGACTGGAGCTGTTTAGCACTGCATGTGGCCGTGAACATGAACATGTAAAAGAAGGTGATTGTGTTCAGAAATTCACACATTTGTAATCATATTTTCATTACAGCTATAAAACACAATTCATAGACGGACACACTCTTTTAAGTTGGATCTGTAAGCAACATCCCACAACACATCTGCATCATAATGCCGCGTTTTACCAGGGCAAACAGCAGTGTTTTTATTCAGACAATGTAAATATCCATTTCAGTTATTATGACATGCAGAATTCACTGTAAATGTGTGTAATATGATAGATATGTTCAGAATGTAATACTAGCATAAGGACAAACTATCTGTAAAGATACACTGGCGGTCAAAAGTTTTGAATAATTAAGATTGTTGTAATATTGTGAAAAATCATTACAATGTAAAATTTGAATTTATTTTAAAAAATGTAATTTATTTTATTAGTATTATCAGTGTTGAAAACAGTTGTGCTGCTTAATATTTCTGTGGAAACTGATACACTACCGTTCAAAAGTTTGGGTTAAGATCTTTTTCACAAAGTAGAAATTAATACTTTTATTCAAGGACGCATTAAACACTAATTGTTTATTTATTATGTATTATTAATTGTGAGTGTGTGTGTGTGTGTGTGTGTGTGTGTGTGTGTGTGTGTGTGTGAGTGTCTGTGTGTGTGTGTGTGTGTGTGTGTGTGTGTGTGTGTGTGTGTGTGTGTGTGTGTGTGTGTGTGTGTGTGTGTGTGTGTCTGTGTCTGTGTGTACACATACACCTGCTGTACACATGCTGCAAAACATAAGAGTATGCTATTCTTTGTTCAAACCTTTCCTGTTGCCCTCTGAGTGTGAGTAGTTATGAGTTTAATTCATTATTAGAAAAAGACAGACTATGTTAGATTCATCAGCACAAAGGTTAATCAAATTACTCTCCCGCCATCAGACACTAAAGACTAAACGAGCAGAAGAGCGAGCGAGAGCGATAGAAGCTGTCCTGCCCAATCCAAGGCTTTTTTAATTGCGGATAATGTGTGTAATATGTCATAATTCATCTGGGGAAGGTGGGCAACAGTCGGCTGGCCTCTCATCTCCGGTTCCTCTGACATTTCATTATCCGGGTTTTACAGGCTCGGCTAGCCTGATGATAACTAACTTGGCGTCTGATCAGTGAATCACAAGCCTTCACTTACATTTCCACTGTCTAATCACGAGCGCTTTGGCTTTTAGCTCTCCGCTAGATGAGAATTTACACCAAAGATCTGAGGGTTTGGAGGAAACGTTTATCTGATCGGCTGTTTTTAGCACGACTGTGTTTGGCTGAAAAAATGACCTGATCTGAGCTTGAACATTGAACAAAAATTATGATTAAAAGGAATATTTTAGTTAAAGATAACTTACACGCCGTGCCACAATAAAAATAGATTTTAATAGATTTTAATTTTAAGTTGTCTGAAGAAAATGTGAGTAGTGCTTATTGCTTTAACTATGCTACGGTTGAAGTGTGTGGTTGCTAGGGTGTTCTGTGTGGTTGCTAAGGGCTTCCTTGCGTTTAGCCAACTTAAAATACCATCTTTGATATTCTGGTCCACAGATTTGGCTCAGACGCCTCATTTAAATTAAGTGTAATTGCTTAGAAAACTAATTGCAAAATATGTTACACTTTATTTTAAGGTTTCCTTGTTATAGTGTACTGTAGCTATATACATTTAAAGGGAACCTATTATGCCCCCTTTTATAAGATGTAACATAAGTCACAGGTGTCCCCAGAATATGTCTGTGAAGTTTCAGCTCAAAATACCCCACAGATTATTTATTATATCATGTTGAGTGGAAGGGAAATCATGCTGTTTTTGTGCATGTGTCTTTAAATGCAAATGAGCTGCTGCTCCCCGCCCCCTTCCCAGAAGAGGGCGGAGCCTGTACAGCTCGTGCCTCGGATACAGAGAAAATGTATGGAGTTTCTATTTCCGGGATCCGACTGTTGCACTTTATACAGACCATCCTTTACAATTAATATAATAATGTAATATAATTTCTGTATGTTGTCTGATATGGAAACTTCTATTCAATGGCTTACTCATTTGTTACAATAATTTAGGCTGATGTCTTTGATGTCACTTCAATTGGTATCACTTCTAAGCAAATATTTATATATTCGATTAAACTGCATATTAAATTTCATTCCAATTTTGAATGGATTGACAGCTCTTGTAAAGATGCGTAGATGTGTTTGGTAATGATTGAGGAGTTGAGCCTAGTCTCGTTCACCCAGGCCTCGCCCGTCTCTCTTTCTCTCCCCGTCCTCATGATTCAGTCCTGATGGATGGATGGCATGGTGTTGGGTCATTCCTCAGCCTGACCCTGTTCCCTTCACCAGATCAGTCACAGTTCAGAGACGGATGGACTGACTGAGACGCTGGGAAAAGAGAAAGATCTACCGCATCTCTAAAAGTCAGTGTCATTGTGCGGAGGGAGTCTATGTCCCGAATATTACCCACAGTGCACTGCTGAGTGAGATGTGTGATGTGAGAGCACTGTTTAGATTTCACAGTCGTCCCCTTACGTCAATTCCTCCAAAAAAACACTTGAAACGGTGTGTGTTTGTGTGTGTGAAAGGGCTCTAACGACTTCACAGGCCATTAGTCTCTCTGCATGCTCTGTCACACCTCATTATCCCCGCTAACACACATGTTAGCTGATGCCTGGAACACACTCTGTTTGGGGAAAACTACTCCTTTACAAACTAGTTATTGCTAACTCTCAAAGTGTTTCTACTGTGAGACAAAATGTGAGCTGTATTATGGACCAGGCCAGTGATCTGGGGCCTCCACTACCTCAGGACATGCGGCTAGAGACCACGCAAGCAAGCTAAACACCAGGGACATAGCTGTGTAGTGCACACTGACCAGTAGGGACCCCTGGCCCCACAGATCATAGACCACAAGCAGAACTCCAGGGCCCCTTAGTGTATAGAGCGCAGTTTTACACCAAGGGCCCCACTGGACGCACATGCACGATGAACACCAGTGTAATAGTCCCTTCAGCCAGTACAGCTGAGTGGTTGACAAGTTACAATAAGAAAATAATAAATATTTTAAAACTATTAAAATAATCAAAATATTGCTGTGAGACTGGCCACATTTAAATGCTTGAAGTTAATGTATTCCACTATTTTTAGTTGTCATTGCAGAGTGGGCCATGATGGGAATATGCTATCACACATGAAACCACGTTAAACACATATATTTATTTACATTCACACTAGATATTTTGGTGTGAATCCGGATTCAGTCGACCACATTTGGTGAAAGTGTGAATGCTCTTGAGACCTAGATGGGGCCCTGTTATCACACATGAAACACGTTTATTTTGCATTCACACTAGATGTTTTGGTGTGAATCTGGATTCAATAGACCACATTTGGTGAAAGTGTGAATGCTCTTAAGATCATGATGGGGCCCTGTTATCACACATGAAATTGCATGAAACGTATATTTATGTCGCATTCACACTGGATATTTTTGTCTAAATCCGGATTCAGTCGACCACATTTGGTGAAAGTGTGAATGCTCTTGAGACCTGGATGGGGGCCTGTTATCACATATGAAACACATGTTTATTTTGCATTCACACTAGATATTTTGGTGTGAATCCAGATTCAATAGACCACATTTGGGGAAAGCGTCAATGCCCTTAGACCATGGTGGGGCCCTGTTATCACACATGAAATCGCATGAAACGCATATTTATATTGCATTCACACTAGACATTTTGATGTGAATCTGGAATCTGGGAACTCCTGATCTTAACCAACAATTGCTTCTTCTGAAGGTGATTTAGAGGCATTTGTCTTCACTACTGGACAGGGTTTTCCATGTTTCAGTTGCTCTTTTATGATGGCGGAGCTTGTCCCACCTGTCGGCAGATTTCTGTGGTTGGGCTAACTTCCATAAAAAAGTACCCCTGTGATTTCCAGAAAAACCGTCTCTGTTAATCTATCAAGACACCGTAAACAAATGAAAAGAATAGGGGTGTAATTTATGTCCCCCTCATGCGGCTGCGCTGTCATTATTTGTGTTCACGGGTCTGTCTCTATCCCCTTCACTGCTCCTCCAGACGGGTCATCCATTAAACATCGTGGTAAACAGCGGGCTCTCTCGGGCTTCGGGACCCACGCCGCTACCTTGACTTGTAAAATATATGGTGTTTTCAGACGCAGTTCAGTTGACCTCCTTCCAGCATGGGGAGATTACGTAAAGATCTGAGTTTGTGTGTATATACAGTTTGTTACTTTAGTAGCAGTGTGTGAGCCTATGTACTATTTGTACTACAAACACGTATTCATTTGGCAGATGCTTTATCCAACTTTTACGGCATTCAAATGATACTTTTTATCGGTATATATGTTTCCTTGGAATCAAACCCATGACTTTGGCATTGCTAGCACTGTGAACTACTTTAAAAGCTTCAGAAGCCTTAAAGTCATGATGAAATGGAAGTAGTGACAGATATTTTCTTCTATGTTGTGCTGTACATCCAAGTTTAACAAAGAAAAAAATGTAGGGCTGGGACTTGGTTCTGTCCATTGGTTGTTGATTGGATTTTTGGATTTTTAATGGAACGGATGATTCGTTCATAATAAGACCAATACCATGCATTTACTGTACAAAATAACTAAAGTGAATTTTCATTTCATGTCGACTTGAAAAATGAACTAATAGTGAAAATGAACTGATTAAGTACTGACACTTGAGTGGGAATTTTTGGTTTTGGAGAGAGAAGGGGAAATGGACATGTTGCAGGTGAGATTCAAACCTGTAATTCCTATTTGATCATCACAGCTCAATATGTCAGAAAAATGTGCACTGCTCTCAGTTTTGCAATAAATCTTGCCACGCTATTACTTGGTGTCATCGATGTGGACCGGTTTCTGTTTGACTAATTGTTTGTATATTTTCACATACATTGTTTCACATACATTGTTCATTTGCTTAGATATTTTAACATTTTGATTAATCCGTTAAGACTGGCTGACACTTACAATAAATTCCAGTGCAATATTTTCAGTTGTCTCTTTAAAAAGCTGAAAGACTACTTGACTGCATCATATGTCTGGATACATGCTGTATATAATGCTCCTCTCCATCATTTGATGAATAACGGCTGTCATGATCAGTAGAAACTGTACGCAAACATCTCTTTTAAATTAAATTCCATTGGCCGCCAATAGCGCAACATTAATTGCAGCAGGCAAATAGTGCTGAGTTTTGTGGGTAGATATGCATAATGAGCCTCATTTACATAGAATAGAGGTGTGTTTGTGCAGAAAAGAATGACAGTAACTTCATTTAAATCCAACGCAGTGCTATTCTAGCGCGTTTAGTGACTGGTTAAACTGGATTGTGGAAGCTTAGTGAATAAGAAGCAGGTTTTTGCAGTGAAATACAATTTTTTGCGGAACTATTTAGTGAATTTGCCTGACGCACAGGAACAGCAGCTTTTCACAGAACGAGACGAGAAGCGAGAGCATTCAGTCCCTCTTTGCACAGGTTGACACACAATATTTCAGCTCAATTATGCGGAGGTGTGTTTGTTTTCACGTGACGGTCACATGCACGCGTGAGAGAGCGCGAGAGGCAGAGGTGAGTGTGTAAATTGAAGGTAAAGTCAGTGCATTGACAGTGATTACTGCTTTAATTGGAGGGAAGGGGCAGCAGGAGACAGCAGCCCAGTCTCCTACCAAGACACTTTTAATGAGTTTGTTTAGGAGAGAGAGAAGGAGAGAGCATCCCTGCTGTGGAAGATACTGTAAAATACCCTCCACCCCTTCCTGTTTTTATATACTAATGACTTATGTACTGAAATCACCATACTGAACACTGACAATACCATTTTATCTGCTTTCAGTTTTTAAATAGCAACATTTCCCATTCGAAACTTATCAGAGTTAATTACTAGATTTTTAAGGCAAATTTTCCATTTAATTTTCTCTTTCTTTTTTATTTTATCAACAACAACAAAAAAAAAAACATTTGATGATGTATACATTTTTAAACTTGTTTATTTTTATTTTGCTTTATTTCTTGTATTTTATTGTATTTTGCCAAAACATATTTATAGTTAACCCTAACCCAAAAGTGCAAAATCATTTTAGACCTTTCACAGTAAACACCCTGTTATTTTAATAATAAATAAATTATAGATTTTATTTATACATGTATATATATATTTATGTTTTGGTCACAACCATATATAAACCATATAAAATTGTAAAGACATTGTTTGGGATTTTTAGACAGTAGTGATGCTCTAAGTAGCTAGTTACACCTGTGACCATTAATCGAAAATTTTGTCCATGTATTTAAGAATCAATGATTAACAAACAGCAAGCAAAACTCCCCTTCATTCAGGATGGTTGCCTATCTGATTCTGAGAGGAAATGAAGTGCTAATTTGGCAGGACGTTACCTGGGCTCTGTGACCAGGTTTAGTGAGGTCAGGACAAGGTTGACTCGATGAAATGAAGACAAAAGGACGACTGAATGGAGGTTTGAGGAGAACGGAAAGCAGAGGAAGTCAGACAGAGCCTGAGGGGAAAGAGAGCAGGGTTAAGACTCTCAGTAATGGGCTTTTTGCAGTCCTCTCTAAAAAGACATGAGGACTTATATACTCGTTTTTGTTTTTTATCCTCAGCATACGAGCATTTCTGCAAAGTACACAGGTGCCAGTAACTCAGTACGTGTGTGTGTGTGTGTTTACAGAACAAACCCTTTGTGTGTTTGGGTTCCTGATCATTGCACTCAGATTTTGAGCAGAGATATAGTCTGGACTTGGACATTCATTTCATCCCCTTGCAGCTCATAAATAGCATTCTCAGAAGTCAAAGTGTGGGTTAATCTGACATCTGACCATGAAGTTGTGTTGTTGTGTGATGCTTGGCTTGAAAGATGACATATAAAGAAACTAAACCCGGGTAAAAGAGTGCTGGTGCCAGAACTGGTGCCCAGTCTATAACCGTTCATGGAGAAGATTGTTGGTCCTACTCCTGCCCGCTCACATAAGATTCTGTCCCACTCCTGCAAAAATGTTACATTTTGTCCCGCTTCTGTCCACAACTTAAACGCTTTGTCCCGCTCTCTCCCACAAAAGCCCTCAGTTAGAGGTCTACGCAAATTTAAATTCACTCCCTAAGATTCTGTCTCTCTTCTGTCCTGTGGCATAGGCTTTTTATTTGTACAATTCCCTCCACACAATTAAATTAAATTAGAAACCGCTCTCTGTTGTGTTTTCACTGGTGTCGGATCAGGTGCCCCGACTGGACCCGTTCCATATAGAGCTCTGCGCTTAAACCAGTAGTTCACTTCTGAATGAAAATTTCCTGATAATTTACTCTCCCCCACGTCATCCAAGATGTTCATGTCTTTCTTACTTCAGTGGAAAAGACATTAAGGTTTTTGAGGAAAACACTCCAGGATGTTTCTCCATATAGTGTCTTCAATGGGGTCCAACGGGTCGAAGGTCCAGATGTGAGTTTCAGTGCAGCTTCAAAGTCTCGACACGATCCAGCCAAGGAATAAGAGTCTTATCTAGACAAACCATCCGCCATTTTATAACAAAAAAAACATTTATATACTTTTTAACCACAAATGCTTGTCTTGCACAAGCTGTGATGCGACACACATTACGTAATCACGTTGAAAGGTCACGTGTGACGAAGGTGGAAGTACCGACCCAGTGTTTACAAAGCGAGCGTGCAAAGACTAAGTCAAACGCCCTTTACAAAAACATTGCAAAAAATAAAATGTAAATAATGCTGTCGGACGGTTTTGAAGTTGGAGGTGAAAATGAGATATCCTACATTTTCCGCTCGACCTTTTCAACATGACTACATAATCGGTGAAGTCGTGGACGTGCAAAACGAGCATTATGTGGTTATTAAGAAGTATATCAATGTTTAATGGCCTATGGTTTGTCTAGATAAGACTCTTATTCCTCGGCTGGATCGTGTTGAGACTTTGAAGCTGCACTGAAACTCACATCTGGACCTTCGACCCATTGGACCCCATTGAAGTCACTATATGGAGAAAAATCCTGGAATGTGTTCCTCAAAAACCTTCATTTCTTTTCGACTGAAGTAAGAAAGGCATGAACATCTCGGATGACGTGGGGGAGAGTAAATTATCAAGAAATTTTCATTCAGAAGTGAACTACTCCTTTAATAGATTTTTTAAAGGCCCGCTTCAAAAAAAAAAGTTGTCCTGCTCTGGTCCACAAAAGTCTATGAGGATTTTCAGTCCCTCCCCCGTCAGATTATGTCTTGCTCTGGTTCCATCGGCTGTTCTTTCCTTTTCACAATCTTCAGACTCGCCTTAAGTCGCAGCAGAAATACAACATTGAGAATATCCAACGCTTTTTATTTTTGTTCCTGAATAGACAAAAACATGCATATCGTAATTTGAGTAACATTTGTTTTATTTTTTAGAAGTTTATATTTTGCGGGTGTCTCCCTCAAATCAGTATCTACCCTCCCACGCTCAGCGATTACTGGGTCGGTCCCGCAGACCTCTAGTTCAATGGTTTCCGACACAGAAATGGTGAAAAATTGAAAACTAAGATATTTGCAGAGTTCTTCACTCAGTTGACGTTCTTTTGCACTTTTTCCTGGTGACTCTTGCTCTTTGGTCATTCATAAAATGCAAGTCAACAGGTGCCATCACTTTAGAGACAGGCAACATCAAATGAATGCCTACGACTCCTGGCGATATACTGAGGTCTTGTGAAGCGAAACGAATTGTCTGTGCATGAAACTGGGGGATGGAAAGGCATACAGTAGCGCCAAACACCAGTCCCAAACTGGTGAATGAACGAACTTCTTGCGGTGCGAAGATCCAAAAAACCTCAAAAATCAGAGAAAAGATCCGCACAAGAAAACTGGCCAAAAAGCTCACAAGATTTAATTGTCAAGAGGCCACTTGATTTGGGCACTTCATTTGTGGCCTGTGGATAATTAAATCTTGTGAGCTTTTTAGCCAATTTTCTTGTGCAGATCTTTTCTCTGATTTCTGTGCAAGAAACTGAACATTATTTTGCAAATTTAGGCAAATGATCTTGTGTGCATTGGAGCTCGAGCTTTCTGTGGAATGATGACCTTGCGTTGATTCACAAAGTGACGGAACCAGTTGACTTGCGTTTTATGAATTCCCAGGACCGTGAGTTCAAATAAAAATCATCTTTAGTCTTCAGTAAGAAACACAATCTCTTACTCTTTGGCTGGCCTGAGGGTTAGTACATTTTTGGGTGAATTATTCCATTAAATCCGAGTCAAAACCTCACCTTTGGTTTCATTGTCTCTGCCCTTCAAACCTCTCAGGCTCAGTGACCCACAGGAGCTTAGGTGATCTTCCCAGTGTAAATGCACTACGCTTCAGGGCAGGATGAAACGGGGTTGATGAAACACAGATATACTTGTTACATTCCCAACCACCGCTTGCTTGTCATGTTCGGACAGACTGTTTTAAACCCGCAGGTCTGGTCTGATTTGTCAGCTGGAGTCTGATGGCACTTTTATTCGCTGTTTGTCGTCTTTACGGTACAAACCACCTGTTCATTAGCCCGACGTTGATGGTTATTGAGTGTGTTATGAAAGGAGAGATGATGCGCTTTGATATGAAGGGATAAAAGAGGTGTGGAATCCGTCGGGACGGGCCGTCTGAATCGGGATGAAAGGGTCCCGCTGGAGAACAGGTCTGGGATACGTCACGCCAAACCCGTATTCACAATCACATTAAGACTGGACAGAGACTTCGACCTGGACGTCCTCTACAGTCTGGAGTTCATGGTTTGCTGATCTGGCGGACTGTCCCGCCTCTCTTACTATGAAAAGAGAGGAGTGAATGATTTCAGACACGAGCGTCTCTAAAAATATTTCTGATATATCAAAAATTATGGATATGATCATTATTCAGTACACCATAATATGTCTCAAAGTACTATGGTATTACCATTAATTGCATTAATACACTTATATTTCACGCTCATACTTTATTTTAACACACTTAGATGTTTGAAAGGTTGCAAAAATCTGCAAAAAAATCTACATTTACTCCAAAAATGTATTTAAAGATTGTTTGGTTTTATTTCATTGCATAAGCATATAGACAAATGTATATTATTATTGTTATATTTTATCATTTTAATTAATTTTATAATCATTCTCAACTCTCTAACTCTCTCTGTAAGATATAATCCCTCTATTTCTGTCGTTCGTCCTGTAATATTCCGTCATTCTCTAATCTCTCCTTGTCCCACGACACACAGACGGCAGAGATGTCAAAGGTTGCCTGATGAATATATTAAACAGAATTAATAATGCAAGATGTTTTTAATGAAAGAATACATTTCCTCTGCTGCTCTTAGTGTGTGTTTTAGGGTGAGGCTCCAGTGCTGTTAGAGCTGAGGAGGAGGAGAAAGGTCATCGCTGTAATAGACTAATCTCAATCATTAGGAGCAGTTCACTGAACCTCTCAACACACACTCACACACACCCACACACACACTCTCTCAAACACACACTCATACACATTCACTCACTCACACACACACACACACACACACACACTCACACTTACACACTCTCTCAAACACACACGCGCTCTCTCTCTCTCTCTCTCTCTCTCTCTCACACACACACACACACACACACACACACACACACACACACACACACACACACACACACACACACACACACATAAACATTCACACTCACTCACCCACACACACACACACACACACACACACACACACATTCACACTCACAAACACACACACACACACACACACACACACACACACTTGACTTAGAGCCACATGATATGATATTGAATGTGCTTAATTGATGGACAGTATTGAATGTTTGATTGAATTTCCAAAGCTTTTTTATTCTCAACAAGTGCAAGTGTAATAAAATAAACTCTTTCTGTGTGTGTGTGTGTGTGTGTGTGTGTGTGTGTGTGTGTGTGTGTGTGTGTGTGTGTACAGTGCAGTACAGTTTTTAAATCAGTAAACTGACGTGATCATGCCTGTGAGATGTCCGTGTGTATGACACACACACACACACACACACACACACACACACACACACACACACACACACATATATCTGTGTGACGGGGACGCAGGTCGGGCAGTGGAGGGTCACATTCATTTAGGAAAGTAAAAACATGATCTCTGGACCATAAAACAATCTCTAGCTTTAGACGCTCATCGTTTGCTTTTAATAAACACAAATTACTCTTGCGCTGAAGTTTAATTATAATAATCATAATATTGTCAGTAATGTAGGCTACCCACAATTTTCTTCATGAAATTTAACAATAACAACAAAGTGTTATTTTCATGAGTTTAAGGGTTAAAGGGTTAGTTCACCCAAAAATGAAAATTCTGTCAGTAATTACTCACCCTCATGTTGTTCCAACCGCGTAAGATCTTCGACCACAAATTAAGATATTTTTGATGAAATCTGAGCCATGTCTCACTCCTCCATAGGCTGCTATGTGACCGAAACTTGCTGGCCCAGAAAAGTTATTAAAGACATCGTTAATATAGTCCAAGTAACTCCAGTGGCTCAATCTTAAGTATATCAAGCGACGAGAATACTTTTTGTGCGCAAAAACAAACAAAAATAACGACTTTATTCCACTATTCATTTCCTTCTCTCTGGGCCTCGTAGTGTTTTTGCGCTGCGCGTCTGTGTTGCACATCATCACGCATCACACACATGACCGGCGTCGGCCAATAGTGAGCCTACGTGGTGACGTGTAACACAGACGCGCTGCGCAAAAACACTACGCGAACCAACTAGAGGTCCAGAGAGAAGGAAATGAATAGTGGAATAAAGTCGTTATTTTTGTTTGTTTTTGCGCACAAAAAGTATTCTCGTCGCTTGATAAACTTAAGATTGAGCAACATTTTCACATTAATAAACTAATTCATTTTTTTTTTGTGGTAAAAAAAAAAAAAAAACACTGCATTCACATGATCTTAAAGAGTTGGCCTGTCATTAAACGTAATCTGTCTAAGATGCAAACACACTCAAGACACACAAGTTACTAAAACATTTTTTTGTATTTTAAGTAAAAAAACACTTTTACCCTTAATATATATATATATATATATATATATATATATATATATATATATATATATATATATATATATATATATATATATATATATATATATATATATATATATATATATATATATATATATATATATATATATATATATATATAGCTTTACAATATCCCTGTAAAATGAACAACTGGAAATTAAAAGTCATTGGCCAAAATGTAAAAAAATGTAAACACTAAATGTTGAATAGCTTGTTTGTCAATTATAATCAGACTATTATCTGACAATTTTGTATGCAAGTGTGTTTATGTGAGAGAAAGATGAAGACGGTGAATCAGTGAGTGTGTGTGTGTGTGTGTGTGTGAGAGAGAGCCCTAGGGGCCGACACTGAAGGTGACTCCATGAGCACTAACCTTGAGAGAGAGGGAGAGAGAGAGAGAGAGAGAGAGAGAGAGAGAGAGAGAGAGAGAGAGAGAGAGAGAGAGAGAGAGAGAGAGAGAGAGAGAGAGAGAGAGAGAGAGAGAGAAGAGAGAGAGAGAGAGAGAGAGAGAGAGAGAGAGAGAGAGAGAGAGGTTAGAAGAAACGGAGCCATACAGAAAGTTTATTAAAATGAATTTGAGGAGAGGGGCTGCGGCTGACAGCAGCATAATTAAATGTGGAGTGTCAGCAGTAATGTATGCGGCGCGGCGGGTGTTTGCGTGTGTGCGTGCGTGTGTGCGTGCGTGTGTGTGTGTGTGTGTGTGTGTGTGCTGTGGTCAGGTCTGTCAGCTGCTGGGTCAATGGGCAGGCAGGAGCTGATAAGGACAAAACACTGTCTGGCCCCTGTCGTCACTTCACACACGTGTGTGTACTGGCCACATGCTGTATATTCATTGGGGAAGTAGCATACTGTATATATATACAGTATATATATAATATATATATATATATTTTTAAATGTATTTATTGGTAAGTAGCATATTTTATAATATAGTATTTATTTTCTATTCAATATTTTTTTTTCCTACAACAATTTGTATACAATCATACATTTACAATTTGAAAATTGTATTTACAATGGTTTCTACTCGTTTCATTCTCAATTGTATTTTTACAATAAAAGCGTCTGCAGAGTGAATAAATGTGAATATAAGTGTGTCAGCCACCAGTAATACCAGTCGACTGCTAATGTCTTCCAGTGCGTGTGTGTCTGTATACACCAGTGTGGACTCCTTCAGTTTGATGAATGCATGTCACTTCCTCTAATATCCTGCAATCTCTGGGCTGTAATCTGCTGATGTGAATGAACGAGGGAAGAGAACGAGTGTGTTGATCCATGTGTCCATCATGCCATGAGGATCATGACGAGTGTGTTTGCTCATCATTTATAGTCGTGTCTCTCAGAGTTTTGGTCTGCTTGATGCTTTGATTCATTCGTTGTTATTGAATATTTCAATATGAAGGCACATGTAAAACGATTACATAAAAATGAAACCCTATAAATCGTTTAATTTTGTTTTGAAAGAGTCAAAGCTGTACATGACAGTGATTTTTATCATAGTTAATGGAGAACATACTTTGCAGGGCTTATATTAATAGTAATTTAATAATTTAAAATGTTAAGTCCCCCTGTGGTGAAAATCCAGCTTTTAATGTTGTTTATATGTTCTATGTGGTGTTTTTAATCTGCTTTAAGACAAACCATGTGTAAATTCATAAGTCGACAGCATTGCTGAGTATTTCCTCCTTAAAACTGCAGTGAACCAAAGACAGTCTCAAAAACACGCTTTGAAATTGCTGGTGTTTCTGACGTCACAAACTACCTTGTAACCAATCAGATCAACGTGTGATCGTCAACCAGTGGATCTCTGAGCTGAGCGAGTGAGTGGAGGCGGGGCTTATTCGCATATTCATAGAACCGCGCATACTAAATTAGGCAAGGGTGTCGAGTTACATTCGAGATATTTTAAGGCAATTTTTTTTTAATTAAAATTTGATCATTTTGGTGATCAAAGATGAGTTTTAAGGGATAAAATTATTGACTACAGGGGGACTTTAAGAATTACATAATATAATATATAATATAATTGGAATCTATAAATGTTTAAGGTCATTGCGTGTTTTCTAAAGGCTTGAGAAGTGGCTGAAACTCTTGGTTTGTGTGGGTTTGATCGGTGTCGTTTGGACCCGTCGCTGCTCCTGTCACACACACACAGGAGATGGAGGGGGTTGGGCATCAGCTCATTAGTTTCATTACCTCATAAAAGTCATAAAACAGAAGTGAATCACTTTTCTGTGCAGCAGATACTCTGGGCTGATACTGCAATGATGCAAACCTTGACTTTTTGTTCGGTGCTTCTGATTTTGTGTGTGTGTGGGAAAGAGATAAAAGGGCCAAGAAAAATACGTATGTGCTTATTGTATTGGTGTATTTAATATCACAGATGTCTATGAGTCCCAGTGGAGCTGCGCACAAACACAACCAGGTTACGAAC
>NC_138244.1:27517193-27577193 GCF_964197995.2 Scardinius erythrophthalmus | reverse complement strand
GATGCAGTGGTGTAAAGCGTGGGATGCAGTGGTGTAAAGCGTGGGATGCAGTGGTGTAAAGCGTGGGGTGCAGTGGTGTAAAGCGTGGGGTGCAGTGGTGTAAAGCGTGGGGTGCAGTGGTGTAAAGCGTGGGATGCAGTGGTGTAAAGCGTGGGATGCAGTGGTGTAAAGCGTGGGGTGCAGTGGTGTAAAGCGTGGGGTGCAGTGGTGTAAAGCGTGGGATGCAGTGGTGTAAAGCGTGGGATGCAGTGGTGTAAAGCGTGGGATGCAGTGGTGTAAAGCGTGGGGTGCAGTGGTGTAAAGCGTGGGATGCAGTGGTGTAAAGCGTGGGATGCAGTGGTGTAAAGCGTGGGATGCAGTGGTGTAAAGCGTGGGGTGCAGTGGTGTAATGCGTGGAATGCAGTGGTGTAAAGCGTGGGATGCAGTGGTGTAAAGCGTGGGATGCAGTGGTGTAAAGCGTGGGATGCAGTGGTGTAAAGCGTGGGATGCAGTGGTGTAAAGCGTGGGATGCAGTGGTGTAAAGCGTGGGAAGCAGTGGTGTAAAGCGTGGGATGCAGTGGTGTAAAGCGTGGGATGCAGTGGTGTAAAGCGTGGGATGCAGTGGTGTAAAGCGTGGGATGCAGTGGTGTAAAGCGTGGGGTGCAGTGGTGTAAAGCGTGGGATGCAGTGGTGTAAAGCGTGGGATGCAGTGGTGTAAAGCGTGGGGTGCAGTAGTGTAAAGCGTGGGGTGCAGTAGTGTAAAGCGTGGGATGCAGTGGTGTAAAGCGTGGGATGCAGTGGTGTAAAGCGTGGGATGCAGTGGTGTAAAGCGTGGGATGCAGTGGTGTAAAGCGTGGGATGCAGTAGTGTAAAGCGTGGGGTGCAGTAGTGTAAAGCGTGGGATGCAGTGGTGTAAAGCGTGGGATGCAGTGGTGTAAAGCGTGGGGTGCAGTGGTGTAATGTGTGGAATGCAGTGGTGTAAAGCGTGGGATGCAGTGGTGTAAAGCGTGGGATGCAGTGGTGTAAAGCGTGGGATGCAGTGGTGTAAAGCGTGGGATGCAGTGGTGTAAAGCGTGGGATGCAGTGGTGTAAAGCGTGGGATGCAGTGGTGTAAAGCGTGGGATGCAGTGGTGTAAAGCGTGGGATGCAGTGGTGTAAAGCGTGGGATGCAGTGGTGTAAAGCGTGGGGTGCAGTGGTGTAAAGCGTGGGGTGCAGTGGTGTAAAGCGTGGGATGCAGTGGTGTAAAGCGTGGGATGCAGTGGTGTAAAGCGTGGGGTGCAGTGGTGTAAAGCGTGGGGTGCAGTGGTGTAAAGCGTGGGATGCAGTGGTGTAAAGCGTGGGATGCAGTGGTGTAAAGCGTGGGATGC
Source organism: Scardinius erythrophthalmus (assembly GCF_964197995.2). NCBI lineage: Eukaryota > Metazoa > Chordata > Actinopteri > Cypriniformes > Leuciscidae > Scardinius > Scardinius erythrophthalmus. The sequence continues at coordinate 27,575,846 of NC_138244.1, read as the reverse complement.
AGTGGTGTAAAGCGTGGGGTGCAGTGGTGTAAAGCGTGGGATGCAGTGGTGTAAAGCGTGGGATGCAGTGGTGTAAAGCGTGGGATGCAGTGGTGTAAAGCGTGGGGTGCAGTGGTGTAATGCGTGGAATGCAGTGGTGTAAAGCGTGGGATGCAGTGGTGTAAAGCGTGGGATGCAGTGGTGTAAAGCGTGGGATGCAGTGGTGTAAAGCGTGGGATGCAGTGGTGTAAAGCGTGGGATGCAGTGGTGTAAAGCGTGGGATGCAGTGGTGTAAAGCGTGGGGTGCAGTGGTGTAAAGCGTGGGATGCAGTGGTGTAAAGCGTGGGATGCAGTGGTGTAAAGCGTGGGGTGCAGTAGTGTAAAGCGTGGGGTGCAGTAGTGTAAAGCGTGGGGTGCAGTAGTGTAAAGCGTGGGATGCAGTGGTGTAAAGCGTGGGATGCAGTGGTGTAAAGCGTGGGATGCAGTGGTGTAAAGCGTGGGGTGCAGTAGTGTAAAGCGTGGGATGCAGTGGTGTAAAGCGTGGGATGCAGTGGTGTAAAGCGTGGGGTGCAGTGGTGTAAAGCGTGGGGTGCAGTGGTGTAAAGCGTGGGGTGCAGTGGTGTAAAGCGTGGGATGCAGTGGTGTAAAGCGTGGGATGCAGTGGCGTAAAGCGTGGGGGATGCAGTGGCGTAAAGCGTGGGATGCAGTGGCGTAAAGCGTGGGGGATGCAGTGGCGTAAAGCGTGGGATGCAGTGGCGTAAAGCGTGGGGTGCAGTGGCGTAAAGCGTGGGGGATGCAGTGGCGTAAAGCGTGGGATGCAGTGGTGTAAAGCGTGGGGGATGCAGTGGTGTAAAGCGTGGGATGCAGTGGTGTAAAGTGTGGGATGCAGTGGTGTAAAGTGTGGGGTGCAGTGGTGTAAAGTGTGGGATGCAGTGGTGTAAAGTGTGGGGTGCAGTGGTGTAAAGCGTGGGATGCAGTGGTGTAAAGCGTGGGGTGCAGTGGTGTAAAGCGTGGGGTGCAGTGGTGTAAAGTGTGGGGTGCAGTGGTGTAAAGCGTGGGGTGCAGTGGTGTAAAGCGTGGGGTGCAGTGGTGTAAAGCGTGGGGTGCAGTGGTGTAAAGCGTGGGATGCAGTGGTGTAAAGCGTGGGGTGCAGTGGTGTAAAGTGTGGGGTGCAGTGGTGTAAAGCGTGGGATGCAGTGGTGTAAAGCGTGGGATGCAGTGGTGTAAAGCGTGGGGTGCAGTGGTGTAAAGTGTGGGATGCAGTGGTGTAAAGCGTGGGGTGCAGTGGTGTAAAGTGTGGGGTGCAGTGGTGTAAAGCGTGGGGTGCAGTGGTGTAAAGCGTGGGATGCAGTGGTGTAAAGTGTGGGGTGCAGTGGTGTAAAGCGTGGGGTGCAGTGGTGTAAAGCGTGGGATGCAGTAGTGTAAAGCGTGGGATGCAGTGGTGTAAAGTGTGGGATGCAGTGGTGTAAAGTGTGGGATGCAGTGGTGTAAAGTTTGGGGTGCAGTGGTGTAAAGTTTGGGGTGCAGTAGTGTAAAGCGTGGGATGCATACCAAGACATTTTGGACAATTTTATGCTCCCAACTTTGTGGGAACAGTTTGGGGATGTTCCTGTTCCAGCATGAATGCGCACCAGTGCACAGAACAATGTCCATGAAGACATGGAGGAACTGGACTGGCCAGCACAGAGTCCTGACCTCAACCCGATAGAACAGTTTTGGGATAAATTAAAGCGGAGACTGCGAGCCAGGCCTTCTTGTCCAACATCAGTGTCTGACCTCACAAATATATATATATATAGATATGCTGCAGATCTATTTGAGAGATTAATTGGTGAATCATTTTTTAATGGTCCTTTGCGATGAACTAATTCTCCCAGTGTTACAGCCTCACTAATAAAAGGAGGTGTGTAGATAAAAATATAATTTCTTAGTTTTTCTCCTTTGATTTTGGCTGAAATATGAGGACGCGTGTATGTGGCGCAGTCACCGGCCCATTATTAAGCCACTTTCAGATACCGCACTATCAAATATCATCAAATCATGCCTTCAGCCATACTTTAGCATATTCCCTTGGAAAGAATATAATGACGTGAAGTGAAGGAGAGAGAATGAGCGGAGGGTTTTTGAAGTGGACACAGGTGCAGAGGATGAGAGACTTTTAAGCTCCTTTATCAAACCCCAAAGACCTGCAGTCACAACCAGACCGGACTCTTTTTTTCCTGACTTTCTTTATTCCGGTGACCTGCAGTCATTACCTTCCGTGGAAATGAATGAGCAGGGTTAAATAGCTGCCAATTTCTTCCTCCTTCAAAGATCTTTGAGAGCGGCGAGTACGCCCAATAAACCCACACCCCTCTAATGTTTTATTCAGCTCATTTCAGAGCGCCGCCGAACGCCCGGCTTTAAGCTGATTTTCCGATTCATTTTAAATCCCGTCGGCATGCAAAAGTTCTCCTCTTTTTTACAGCCACCCATTTTAATGAATAGATGTCCAATAAGGACTTTTATTGTCTTAGCATATGTTGCTTTTATTAGCTGAAAATAATTACGTTCTTCGGATCACCTCGGAAGTCCTTCCGAAAGATAAAAACCAGATAGTTTCACAGTGGCTGCACAAGTCCTTCCGAGTCCAATCGTTTTCCCCCTGGGTGCTCCGTGTCCTAATACCCCCTCCCTTCCCATTCCCATTCCCGGTCCGGCCCCCGCCTCCCTGGACTGACACACGCTTCATCTTATCGGGAAGCCGGTCCACACCGGGGCGATGATGTTCTCCTGGAGAGACTCTTGAATGATTGCCACTTGAACTGTGTTTATTTCCCAACCTGCTCCATTTGTCAGACTGTGTCCGATTTCACTTTTCTGGGTTTCTGTGTTTGCTATGAGTCGAGACCGCCGGCACTTTATTCTGAAAGGAGAGGAGGCTCTTTCACAGTGATTGGCCATTACTTACACCGCTGTGAACTCAGTCTGGGCACTAGACACCCTCTCCCCTTCTGCCTGCCTCTCTTTTAGTGGTCAGGATGAGTTTCCAGTGTCTCAGTGACTGTGAAAACCCTCATATCCAGAGAGGACTAAGAGGCTTGTGTGGTTGATGTTGTCCGGTGTGCCCCTGCTGATGACCGCAGGCAAAAATCTTCTCTCTGCATTGACGGACATTCAAAAGTATGTATTTTCAATAAATACACTTTAAATCCGTGTTTGTTAGGGTGTCATGTGTGCCTGTGGCTCCTGAGTAATAGATAGAGTTTAACTTTTGAACCTGGAACTTTCTTTTAGGGTTTAAAATCTGAATTTTTAAGCTTTATTGCACATTAATCCTTTCATATAAAAAGCTGTGTATTAGTTGCACCACAAGGTTGTCCATATATACAAGTAAAAAAAAAAAAAAACATTTCCTAAGGCTCATTGTAAAAACATGCCTGTATGTACATGTTTGCAAACTACTAAAACATTCTTATACATGTACAGTAATCCAGCTGAAATGAACACTAGAGGCAGTAAAACACCAACAACTTTTCTTCTTTTTCACACATATTATGATTACAGGGACAGATTATTGATTAAGAAATACATATTTCCGCCCAGTTTCTTGCACAATAGTTCAAAACACTTTTACCATAATTCATGATTTGTAAATTAATGCATTTTGACATTTGCATCACATGATCAGCTCCATATGTACGGCTCTTTCTCTTTGCACTTGTGATGCGGAGCACTTTGGTACAAGTCCTGTGAAACGTGATTTGTGATGGAAAAAAAGCTCAAAGACTTGTAGAAGCAAGCGAAAGTGGCATTGTTGCCTCAGCAAATGTGTTTTTTTCTTTTTATCGGTTGGGTTTAGAGTGGGGTTCAGTGTTGGTGCTACATGATTTTCAAACATGATTTAACCTTTCCGTGCCATTCACAATAAAATATGGCCAGATTCACATTCATCTGTTTAGGATGAAATTTCTACTATAGCAATAACATACTATAATTTTTCAGAAATACACCCCCCTCCCTCCCCCCAATTTCTTTTTTTTAAAACAACATATACTTATTAATCATGCAATGTCAGAGGTGTTTATTAAAGGGATAACAGAAAATGTCATCATTCACACACCGGGTCATTCCAAACCCATATGACTTTCTTTCTTCTGTAAAACACGAAAGGAGACGTTTTGAGAAATGTTCACACTGCTCTTGACCAGGGCCTGTCAAGATAAAAAAAAAATCATCATAACAATGCAGTGCATGTAAAACTGATCCATACAAAACATGCTGCATGCTTTCTGAAGTCAAATGATAGTTTTGTGTGTGAAAAAAGACTGAAATGTAAGTACTGTGGTCCCCATTATGGAAGCTTGTTTCCGCCACAGAATAAAACATTTTAAAAGATAATTGTGACTTTTTAATCACACAATTGATAGTTTACATCTCGCAATTCTGACTTTATTTCTCAGAATTGTGAGATATAAAATCATAATTGACTTTATATCTCGCAATTCTGACATCTTTTCTCACAATTCTGATAAATAAAGTCAGAATTGCATGATATAAATTCCCAATTGCGAGATATAAAGTCCAATTCTAAGGGAAAAAATACACTTTTGAATTTAATGTTTTCCTAACAATTGCGTGTTTATACTTTATAACACGCAATTGTGACTTTATATCATGCAATCATGAGTTCATATCTCCCAATTGTGTGATATAAAGTCAGAATTGTGAGATATAAACATGCAATTCTGAGAAAAAAAGTCAGAATTGTGAGATGAAAATGACCTTTTTGTTGATTCTGTGGCGGAAACAAGCGTCCATACCCCATTTACTTTCTTTGTATGTTAAATCATTTGCGTTCCATGTAAAACAAACAAGTACAAGTTTTTACATTCATTTTTAGTTATGTAAATCAATATTAATAAATGTTGTGGTCTAGGGAATACTTTAATTTTTAAACCAGTAAAGAGCTGAAATCGAATAAAGTGTGAAGAAAGATCAGGTGTTTGGCCGTGTGGATCTACATGGGCCGCTCTCTCGGCACACCTCGCCATCATGGATGTTATTACTCACCCTTGAGAGAGTGAGAATGGGTTTGTGGGAATGGGCTCCGGCATCAGTAGAACGAGACTCGGGGGAGAACGAGGGCGCCTTTCCCCATTCCATTACACACAGGCCTCCGCCATAATGAAGGCGATTTTAATAGGATTTAATGCATGTGGTGGGGCAAGGTCCTGCTACCTTATGGCCCTGACAAAAGAATACGAGAGTGTAATCATCAAGCCTCATTCACTGGCAGTCCTGCGCGCACATTGATCATCCTTTACCATCCGTTCCTTCTGGAGGTGAAGAGAGAGATTATCCCCGACACTGAAACGTCTGTCCAGTTTTGATTGTTCACCTTTTATCATAAAATTGTTCAAATGGTGATTCTGAGCTGTTAGCTCGGCGTCTTTCTCCACTTTCCCCGATACGTTCTCTTCATCATACGTTCAGGTGTCGTACACGTTGTATTGTGTGTTTTAGGGTTGTCTGTAAACTTGACAAAAGATTGTCCTGGCAGAAATAGAGGGAATGCATTGAGGTCAGTTTCCCGCAGGAACCCTGAGTGGCAGAAGAGCTGCTGTGTGACTGGACTTAACAGGAGAAACTGAGAAAACACCAGTAAAACAAACCATTATCAGTTTAAACTAAAGGTTGGACTCGATATAGTGTTCCTTACAACTTACCACAGATCCAGTGATCATGGATATAGACATGCAGCAGGAATCGTGTTTCCTGAATTATATGAGCCTGATTTCAACGCCAGGGAAATACATGAAGCAAATTTGCCTGTGAACGCTCCATGTGATCACTTACATCAATGTTATATATATCATCATATCGTCCAGCCCCAAAACTTGTGTAGTTTTTTTGTCAGTGTTTATTTAAAAACATCCAAATATGCAGAATATTTGATGGTAAATATTTTATTCAGTTGTCAATACAATATATAGGGTATGATTTTTCCCCTAAATTCAGCATATTGACACAAAATGACTGCAAATCCAGCTTTCTCTGCCTGGATCCAGTTGTTTCTGTGAATCTCATCGAATCATTTGCTTCTCTGTTCTGCCGCTTTCGGCAGTCTGTAAAAATACACCTCAGATTTCTTGTCAAATCTAGTTGTACAGTCAATCTCAAAGCTTTTTCTCGTTTTAGATGTGTCTTGTGTGTTTTTCGCAGCATTCTCACTGAAAACCAATGCTGCCACTCAGTGTGTGTGTGAGACCGCAGTCACTCCGTCACACGCATACGACCCTCTATAGTGGGCCTGACTCTCTTTTTAGTCAAATTGGTAGCATAATGTGGTCTACTTTCTTTCTCTGGTGCCTTGACCTCCGTTTTGCCTTGACCTCCAGGTCTCGTCCTGTTAATGTTCAGGCTATTCACAGTTGCAGTGTAGATGCACCATATATCTGCTCTACGACTGTGTACATTAGAGAGAGAGAGAGAGAAAGAGGGGGAGGGAGGGAGAGAGAGGGAGAGGAAGAGAGAGAGAGAGAGAGAGAGGGAGAGAGGAAGAGAGAGAGTGAGGAGGAGAGAGGAAGAGAGAGAGATAGAGAGAGCGAGAGAGAGAGAGTGAGGGAGAGAGTGAGGGAGAGAGGAAGAGAGAGAGGGAGAGGGGAAGAGAGAGAGGATAGGAAGAGAGAGAGAGAGAGAGAGAGAGAGAGAGAGAGAGAGAGAGAGAGAGAGAGAGATGGTTTAATCCCAGCTCTGAAAGGGCCATTATTTCTGTGTTTTTCGGGCCACGGGCCGTGGAGGTGTGTGTGTTGAGAGTTTGTGAAGTGTGTTTTGTGGAGTAAATCCTCTCTCCGGCGGTTCATTGGGCAGAGAGAATGGCAGCGGCTCTGTTTACTCTTTACCCAGTGTCCCGCTCACAGCTGGCCGGAGCACGCTCAGATGGGCTGTCGGCTCCGAGACAGAGCACCACTGAATGCTAAGGTAAACAAAAAGAGGCGAAAGAGAGAAAAACAGATGGAGAGAGAGAGATGAACGGAAAAAAAACCCTCAATGTTGCCGGGATTGGTTTTTCACAGTCTTTTGTGATAGAGATTTGACTTTTGGGGTTTGGATTGAGGTTTCTATTGGAAAAACAAGATCTGTGAAACTGTATAATTGACGTTATTTTAATCAGAGCAAATATAATGTCCACCTACAGTGTTTCCACTTGCGCTCATTAAAACCTAAGTTCAGTTTCTGCCTTAAATTTCATTTCAGCCTAAATTATATTAAACTGACTTTTTAAAAATCGAGTTGAATCTTGAAAAAAAGGTGAAATTGCTTAAATTTTTTCATGAGTTAAATTAATGTAAATACTTATTGATCACACATATATATATATATATATATATATATATATATATATATATATATATATATATGTTATTATTATTATTTTTACAGTGCACTGCAATCTCCCAGCTTCTGGTATCAAGACCGATATAAATATAACAGTCTTTAAAAACAAAAAAATATTTAATTTTTAATTTTTTTATTTTATTTATAATTAATTATATATATTATTTTTCTAATTTAAATGAATTTATTTAATATTTTATTCTTAATTTTATTTCATTATATATTTTTATTTCATTATACATATATATATATAATTATAATTATTATAATTATTATATATATATTTTTTTTTTTTATTAACAGACATTTTGGCTAAAAGTCTTATATAACCTTGCACCGTAAAATAGCTTTTTAATAAATGATTAATTATATGATTATTTTCTAGCCATTTAATTAAATCTACATACAAATGAAAGGAAGTGAATGTGTAATAATTAAAATGTAAACATAATTGATGCCAAAATTGGTAACAAGGTTGGCCGTAACAGTGTTGGTGATTTAGCGTAAATGAAGCTAGAATTAAGAGGTTTGCTGTGAACTGAGAAAAAAAAATATATATTTCCTGTAAATGAAGGAACAAATTTGTTGGATCGCTTTTTTTTTCAACGTACAACAGGGATATTTACAATTTGTGTGAATAATAAGAAAAAGGAAATCTATATTTTACCTGCTAAGGGTCCAAAAAATGTCACTTCGTGTGTGTCTGAAGTTATATTTCATGCTACGCTAATTGTTTTAAACAACAGTTCGCTGTCTAAAGAACATGGGAAATGTGCCTTAGTTGCTTTGAAAAAGTAACGGGACAATAATCAGTTGGAGCGTTGAATCAGGCCAGGAGCGTTGTGTCTGTTCAGTACACCTCCCAGAGGGGTGTCGAGGGGAATTACTCCTCACTGGCAGACGGCCAAAAGATTGTTGACTATTGTCAATTTTAGTGTTGAACTATGGGAAATAATTACGAGGCACATTGATGTGTAGACTCAACAAGAGTCTCCATCAGATCCAATTTTGCTAAACCATCCTAATTGAAAAACACACGCAATGGCAAAGAACCGAAACACTAAACATCTTGTTACAATGATTATTTATTAAATTTAAAATATCTTTAGCACAGATTAAAAATCAGACACCTGCAACTATCATGGTCGTCATGAATTGAAAATAAACATTCCTAAAAAAACCAGTCCCTCTTCCTCCACTGGATCCATGATCTCCTTCATAGAATAGTCTCTGGATTTGTTATAAATGTACAGGTCATTGCATAGGGCTGAGGCAAAACTGATCGCATTACTCAAGTCAATCACTGCATGGCCACGGTCTGCAATATACATGTCATGTACTTCAAAAAAACAAAAGAAAAAAGTGCTAGAATAAAAGGCATTTGCCTTTCGTTTGGCTGTTACAGTCCGGAAACCAGGATACACTTCGTAACTGACAAAACAGATGGAACAAAATACACATAATAATTAGTCATTAATGTTCTGTGAGCATATGAGGTTTGGTTTTGAAATGTAGGGCCATGGTTCAAAATCCAGACAATTACCATTGTTCATCCTGTTGATATGGTGTTTGCCTCAACCCTCGTACAGAAATGTCTGAAGGATAACAAGAAACATGGGGAAAAACAGTGGGAATGACAGCCAGATCAAACTGCTTAAAATAATCGAACAAAAATCACAATTTTTCACATGTGTTTATGAGATCATGTTTATTTGACCAATCGTTTTATTATGTTCCTTTTTCTTAAATCAGTTCTTCTTCTTTTCTTTTTTTAGCACATGCCATATGCGATTTTGATTATAAAAGTACCTGAAACAATTGCTAGAGTGTCAGCATGCATAGCTGTTCGATATTTACAGATGTATGTACAACACAGAGGAAGGAGGACAGCGGAGGTGGACGATCATGAGGCGGGAACATTTACAGCAGGTTCTGTTACTCAGTACATGCAGCAATGGAGGAGGATCAACACTACCCTTCTGTTAGCCAGGAAGATCTGAGGTGATTCTCTCTGCTGATCAGATCGGGATGCTCTATATGACAGTGTGTTGGAGAAACTACATGGGAGAAGGTTCACGCCCGGTCACGGATACTGGGATACTAGTTAATGTCTGCCAACTATAAACTCTCAGCCGGCACAGGACTGTAATACTGATGGTAAAAGAGGAATCAAAGCACAATCTGTACACTAAATACAGTCATCTTTCAGCAGGAGTGCACGACGAGGGCGTCCGTTCTGGGGTGAACGGAGAAAACCGTTGGAAACCAGGAAACATGAAACACCCGTTTAACGCTTAATCAAAAGAAGCACGCTTTACACTACACTCTAACCAGACACTATGAACATCTCGGATGTTAAATATACAATTATGCGGAGCAGGTTTTTAGACCAATGAGGTTTCACGACGGGCGGGGCTTCCCATCACAAAACCGCAGGAAAAATGAAAAGTCCTGTTGTTTTATCGGATCACACCTGATGTTATCGTCTCAGTTATTTATTGCTAGACAAAACTACTTATTTGGATCTGTATGCATGAGGTTTCATATTGAACATTGCCTTTGATACGGGAAGACGTTATTTAGTCTTATTGCAGGACTTCTGAGATAATGGAAGCATCTTGTGTCCATTTCTGGCCTTTGTTTCTTTAACTCTGTTTGAAAGAGGATGCACGTGTTGCTCTTGGTTTGGCTTTGCTTTGGTTTGGTTGTCAGTATTGCTGCGCAAATGATCAAACTGTGTGGATGTTTTCCTAGCACTTTGAAGATGTGTATGATGCAGAATATGGTTCATTTTCCATATTTCCAACTCAGTTGTTCTGAACTGGTGGATCACGACCCAAATCGATGAATGAAAAACAATGCTAACTATATAATTGTGCACGGTTAGCATCGAAAAAGAAGCGTTTATCCGCTGCTTGTCTTTTACTACTGCCGTCAAATGCCACGTGTCCAATTAATGCATGGGTCACTTGAAGAAGATCTAGTCAGATACCAACACACCTCATCCCCATCTTTGGAAAAACCATGTAACACACACACACATTTTGTACTACAAACAATTGTAGTACTATGTTGGGATGTCACTTACGGTATATTCTAAATCTTGGGTCCTGAAGCAAAACCACTGCTTTAACTGATCAGTAGCTCTATTGCTATCTCCGTTCTCTGGGCTGAGCTGTACCTGGTCCAGCATGTTAATGCGTTTTATCATAAAGCTTATCGGTCCAAAAGGGCCGTCAGGGTCAAGCGCCAGGAGGTTCAGCGTAACGGCAATAAGATCCATGTTCTCTTATTCAGTCTGACAATCCAATCTCCCACAGCTAAATACACCAAAGCGGGAGGCTCATGGTTAGAAACCCTATTATTGTCCCACTGCTAACGGATAAAGGAAATGGTGTTCCAGTCTACAGCCTCAATGGATCAATCGCAGATCTATATTTAGTGAAGATGCATCTGAGAAAGCTTGATGGGAATGTATTCAAAGTTCTAATAAAGCACACGTACTAAACCCCAATTGAACAATCAAGCCGACTGTATGGCGAGCCTATCTGAGTTGAGCTGTAATTCAGATAGCGATTACTGTAATAAAGTCTCCTAAGCTAACCGCTAGCTCTGTTTTAGCCCTATTCAGTTGGCGCAGCTCTTAAATGGGGCTGCTGGGATTTAACCATGTGTTCTCCCTGCATCTCACATCCGCTAGGAAGACTAGGCAGGCTTTGGAAATGGGCTAAAGCGCATTTGGAAGTGGCTTCGTATTTATTTCAGCCCATTGTTTGGCTAAGGGACGGCAGCGCGCTAGCCAGCGCTGAAATCGCACTCCACATCCATTAGCGCTGGTAATCTCAGTCACGCTAGTCTTCACAGTGTGTCATTACAGAAGGCATTAGCAGAGCCAAGTAGCGTGATGCAATAGAGCTTGAGAGGAGTGTATTAGCGTTAACTTTGAGCTGTCGGCACTGTATTCTAATCAAGGTGAGGCGACAACAAGGACACATGAAGACCATGACACCGTTTTTTAAGACAAAAAAAAAACACTTCTTGAGCTAGCCTGAGGTTTTTTTGCTAGATACCAAGCTGGTACTCAGTGGTAAACCAGAAGAACACCGGCCTGGCCAGGATGCCAGACCAGCGAAACCACATCAGGCTGGTTTAAGCTGTTTTTGCCGGCTAAAATAAAAAAGTTTGTTCCAGCTTAGCTTATGCTTAAAACATGTACATGACCGCACAGTTATAAAATATTGGGGCATTACTAAAATCAATACTTGCAAACCATTCCTATGGTTTCTAGACGTATATTCTGGGTTTGGATTTCAGAGCACATTTGTTATTCCTAATGAGCTAATCGAAAGCTAGGTTGCTCAACATTTTCCTATCAGAACGTAACCTTAATAACCAGGGAAATATTTTCACACAGCTTTGAACGAGTGCAAACACTTTTTTGTGCATGTAACTACGTTAAATGTAATTACAAGAGCAGTGAATCCATAAAGTGCATCTTTGCATATTGACTCACTGCGTTGGGTTCGCTAGAGGGGTTGAGTGACATTTTTCTGTCCTTTCATATTCCCAGCTTCAAATATGTATTAACTTATCACTGCACAAGCAGGTAAGACTCCAGAAAGATCCATCCTTTTGATGTCATGTTTATTGCCACACTAACCAAAGCAACACGCAGCATCTGTGTACTTCAAAAGACGCTCGGTCCGACACACACACACACACACACAGATACAGAAAAACACACAAACTAGAGTTAAATGGGGATGAGCGCACTGAATATCTGACTACAGCCTTGGCTTTCTTCCTGCAAGTTTGTGTGTGTGTGTGTGTGTGTTTCTAACAAGCGTTCTGTCGCAGTCTTTGCCAGCTTGAGCTACAGCTGTTGATTTGGCTCCTTAAACGAGCCAATGTCTTTGTACTGTTGCACGCGTGTGTATTTGCGTTCTGTTTAAAGAGTTGGCCATCGGTGTACGTCCCTGTAAACGTCTGCCAGACGATCTCCTAAACGTTGGCCTGCGCTTTTTTCAGATCTGAGACGCTCCTGCACTATTTGAAGATAAAGCGGCCGTCCATTTCATGTGCATCTCACAGAAGTTAACTTCCAGCAGAAGTCGTGTGTGTGAAGTAGCGCAGGACGGCTTCTTCTGTGAGAGGGGGGACATAAAAAACCAGTCTGGAAACATTTGAACTGCACGTCGGCTCTAATTCTGTCTGACATGTTTTTCTTTTCCTCTGAATCTTCAGCCCTCTTTCCCCAAGACAGTTAAAACACCCAGGATAGCCAACCGTCCCCAACAATTAGAGTCTGATCAGCCACGCGGAAAAGTGCAGAGCATCTGTGAGACGTGAAGAGTCATTTGTTTTGGTGTAAACAATCAAACCCGAGGGCACAAACAAAATAAACCCTAAAAGAGGCTTGACTGGGGGCGTACATGTTGTGTTCCAGACACAAATGACTGATTTTGATGTTTCATGAGGATTTTTTTTAACTTTAGGGGATGAGGATGGAATTGCTAGACTGGCCTTTAAACCCTGGCTGAACACAATGATACCGCTATAATCTTAAACTATTAAAGCTAATTAAAGCTTAAGTGTGTCTTTTTATGTGCAAACTGTTTGTGTGAGTGGCCCAACATGTCCACTTCTGACTCAGCCAATGGTGTGGCATTGGGGACTACATGTTTTACGACAACAGAAGACGGGAGGACTGTTTTCTGCTAGTTTGGTGCTGAAATAACACACTTCAAATTTACACACCTCTTCATCTTGGAAAAGTGATTCCAGCAATTGCTTCCTTTCTTAAGGGGGGTTCACACTGAAAGCGATCACTGTCACAGCGGATTGTGTATCTTGGTTGTCACCAAATTTGAATTCGCCAAATGGTCTGTGTCACTTTGGTCGCCTCAGATTGACAAACCTCATTGAAAGCGAATTACTTCCAGTTGCTTTGTTTGCTGTAAACCGCTGTCAGTGTGAACGGCCCTTTAGAGCTTTCCATGAAGCCTGGCCATTCCTGTATGCGCTACAGAGGATACTGGGATTTGGGTTATGTGTCTCCAACCTGTCTCGAGTGTCTTTCAATTTGATATCTTTGCGCTGGATCCCTTTTTTTAAGATTTAAATTTGTGTTTGTGTGTGTGTCTACACGTAGACGCCTTCTCCAGCAGTGACAGAAAGTCCCCATTGACTCAGTGACATCCAGAAATCCCTTTGACATGAGATGAATGGACAGTTTTGGCAGGCTGCCCCACAGTCGTCTTTACAAGACTTCCCCAAAGCACTGCCTTTCTGATATGTACAGTATCTACAACTATACTGTTTGTGTGTGTTGATCATTGTCTGTGATTCTTGGCAGGTGTACAAGAGATATACAATGAACCTGCCACTTGAGTGCTTCTCAGTTCAAGCTTCTGAGATATTATATCCTGTTTTTCCTACTTATGGAGGAGATACCGGCAAGTGCATGTCATTACTATTGTTCTCGGTTGTTTTCCTGCTAACCTTTGAGTAGATAGAGCATTCAGACAGCGTGAGGATTGAGTCCACCTTAAAAGCTTTTATAGAACTTGCCAGAATTGAACACAATAAACCAGCTCATCTTGGTGGTTTCTAGACTAGTATTTGGCAGGTACCTATATGACAGCATGCAGATTGTTGACAGCCATGTGTCCATTGTACAAGTACAACAGGAGCTCCAATTGAACAAGCTCACAGTCTGTCCCATGGTGTCTTCTGACAGGCTGTGAAGCACTTCCCCTATCTCATGATCAGTTTTAGGGGGGGGGGGGGGGGAGCAAGTCTCAGATGGTAAAGGTGTCTTTGGTATTGCCCCGTCCCAGTTTTTGCGGCTGTCACTTTCTCTGTGCAGGAACAAAAGTCTTCATTTTTGCTCACATTGCTTCAGTTTATTCTGATATTTTTGTTTTTGTTTCCACAGCAACAGGGAGCGGCCACTACGGTCTACTGCGCCGTGGCTCCGGAGCTGGAGGGAATCGGAGGGATGTACTTCAACAACTGCTTCCGCTGCTTGCCCTCTCCACAGGCCCAGGACACCACAGCCGCCCTAAGCCTGTGGGAGCTCAGCGAGAGGCTCATCCAGGAGAGATCCACACCCCCCTCAGGTGCTCGGACCCTGTGATCCCGCAGGGTCGCCTACGTAGAGGATTCAGGCATTGGGTAATCATTGATTGAAGGGGCAAAAATGATGAGAAGATGCAATTCTAGACTGTACAAGGATGTTGGCAATCAAGCTTGGAAGTTATCTGAGAATCGGAAACTAGAACATCACGGGCTGGGACTTCTACAGCAGATAAAGAGATGCAGAGAGACAGCGAGAGACTCAATTCAATTGCGTTTCTCTCGTTCTCAAAGGCGTAGTCACTCAATCCTGCATTAGGCTTTAACTAGGTCTAGATCACTCTATAAATGTCTCCTTAACAAGCAATAATGTTTGAATCGTCTTTAGAAGGGGTCTATATGGTTTAAATGGATGTTTACGGCATACAAATACTCATCTGTTTGGAGATCAATGTCAACCTTCACGTCTGTACAGATAAAAATGTTGAATAAATGTAACGGCGTAACCTACAAAGACATAATGCAGGAAATGTACAATTTGTGAACTATTTACAAACATGGTGTTTTCACATTGCTAAGAATAAGCCTGTATTGATATCCTGTACACAATATACACTAGCTGCTGTTCTGAAAGAATCTGAAAGCTGTTGTCTTTCTTGACCCCATCTGGCTGGATCCTCCCCACCATCTTTTATAAAACGCTGGGCTTAATGTCGAAGAACAATAAAACAGCATCTGGTACGAGAAACCGGAGGGCTGTCGGTGGCAGAGACACAGAAAGAGTTTGAGTCCATGTGGTGTGGAAATATCTGGTGGAAGTTCCTTTTCAAATTCCTTTTATTGTCTGGATTGCATCATCAAACATGCAGGGATGTTTCAAGGCTTTCCTAATTTGTTTTTCATTGTTGGCGAGACATCTGACTGTAAAATCAGGATAGAGTCAGGAGAAGGGGATTGTGGGTAAGGCTGAGGAATGGCACTCAGGTTGATAAAGGGTTTCTGATTTCTCTCGATCCTCTGTCATCTTCCTTCTCCTAATCGTTGTCTTCATCAGGGGTTGATTTTGGAGAGGTTGTGCTTTGTGGCAGTCTAGGAGCCATGGGTCACCCTAAGCCAGAAGCGTTCCAGTGTTACACTGTCTGAAAAGAAAGAGAAAATGAATTTAAAAATGAATCATTCAATATAAATAAAAAAACATGATATTATGTAGTCGTATACATAGCTGGGGGGCTGAAAATTTTGATCAGCCTTTCTGAAGATATTCTCAGTTCTATTCATTTGAATAATTTTAATTATTTGCAATTTTTTTTGTCTCCATTACATCTTTACAGTACATTGTTTTTGGGCCTTAAAATAGTCTTAACAAATAGCGCTGAGAAATCGGATTCATTTTATCAATCATTTTATGATTCATTTTAATGAACAAGTTCAAAAATAGGATTCATTCATTTTAGTCAGATAAAAAAAAAAAAAGTCCATGTGACATTTTTTTTCTACAACTTTTTGCTACCTAATGAAAAGTTGGTTAAATATCAATTTATATTGATTGATTGAGTCAACTATTGAGTTATGACATCATCAAACACACATCACAGCAATTATCTTAAAGTGAAGTGATTTAGACATGCTTTGAGTATTTGTTCAACACAATTAATAAAAAGAACAATCAACACAGACATCACAACTAATAAAGGATGAATGCTCAGCATACAGTGGACACTGTTTTACACAGTACATGCATTTGTTATTTTCAGTGGTGAACAGTATGCATTGTGAAAACTTTTATATTAGTCTTAGTCTTCTATATTACACCCCAGTAAAAAAGGACTTCTCTAGGGATTTAAACCAAGAAAGTCTCCAGGGGTGAGCGAGTTTCCCCGGAGTGGCATACGCTGAACCCTTCTTCGCCTGTGTGTTTAGTGAGGCTTTGACCATGACCCGGAACAACTCCATAAACAAACCGCCTGTCACACGCATTACTCACTCCAACAGAGTAATTGACACATCAAGAAACCAATCATAAAAGAGACCTGTCCCGCCCTTTCACGCTTGTGCGGCCAGTGGAATCAATAACCTGGACCAGCAGACAAGGGAAAGAGCGACTCTAGCACGAGAATCAGACCACATTTCAACACAAATGCAACACTGAACTGGTTTAGAAACATGCTAAAGTTGTACAAAATATAAGCTTGATCTGTTCCCAACATGTGAGAAACCCAGCATGTGATTTGAAGAACTGATTGTGTAATGCTCAGAGCACATTATCTCCTGCACAAACAGGGTTGCGTAATGTACATGTAGACAGTGTACCCTTCTCTGTGCAGGTGGCCTATCTGTGTTTGCTCCCACACACACTCACACTCACACATACTGTACAAGGAGACCATGATGCAATGCAGAAATTGCACACACATGGATTGGGGTACGATACCAAAAGATGGACAAGGTGTTCCCAGTATTCCTTGCACATCCAAGGGAAAAGAGGCTGTCTGAAAATATGCTACTCATAAACAAACAAGCTTCTGTATTTTCGAGTTGAGCGTGTGTGGGATTGGAGGTGGGGCGGCGCTCTATTTCTGGTTCCACTCAGTCTCATCCCTGTTCTCGCTCCCTTTCTTGTTCTCTCTGTTCTCTCCAGAGAGGTAGAGAGGTCTGGGAGAGGTAGAGGCAGTAAAAGTGTCACCGTGTAATGAATGGGCCCCTGATGGAGGGAGAGAAAGAGAGTTGGGGGGGAGGAAGAGGAGAGACTGGTTGTTATTTGTCTGAGATTGAGGGAGGATAGCTAATGATGTGAGGCATGTAAACCTGAAGTGGCACTAAACCATTTGTGTGTGTGTGTGGGAACCAGTGGGACCGTCCCGGTCCTGGATAACGGGAGATAAAGTGGGAACACAGATGTAGTGTTTCTGGGCCAGCCAGGTGTCACATACTGTATTGTTTGCAAATGTCTGAACATAGATAGGAAAGCTTTCAGTTGCACAGTCTCAACAAGGGTACCACTCCGCAAGTCTTTTCCAGGGACACCGGAGGGATTCTTGTAGTCTTGTCTGATTTTATGTTTAGTGACTTTGTTCTCTCGCACTAAAGCAGATAAAGGTACCGGCTTATCCCTACTGTAAAGCAGAAGTCTTATCCTAGTGTCTATCCGCAGATCTACTAGGAGCGGTAGATCTGCACTTGATCTCTGCATTGAAGTCCATCATCAAACTCTCCACTCGGGTGATTTATCGAGGTTACATGTTTTAGAGAATCTCGACTCTTCATAGCCGTCGCGGTATCATAGTCCCAGCAGCCCTTAAACACTCGGCAAAGATTGACAATCGCCTGACCTACAAAGAGGACACAAACCTTTTCTAAATGCGTCTTAAATGCACTGAGAACAAACAAACCCGATAATAACATGCACTAAACGATGTTGACAGTGTGCCACAGGTGGCGTGGCATCTGAGGTTTCTGCCTCGAGGTCTTCTGGAAAACTGTTGGTTTCCATCCTCTACTCAAGCTTCTCTACCTCCGGGGAAGTCTGGGTGGCAATCATTTGGGTTTTATGACCCTTTTCTGCCTCCCCAGCAGAAGCAGCAAATGCTCAGCTGGGTCTAGACAGACGCTGGTGATATTGTTCTCCTCAAGGCATAGGTTGGCATACAACAAAAACAACAGTTTTGCCTCCAGAGTTGTGCCAAGTCTGGCCCCAATGATGTCTCGGATCCACTAGTTGTTAAACAGATACATTTTTATTTGCCAAACTAGACTATATAAGATGTAGATATTTGGGAACTAGCCTTATGTTGAGAATCTACAAGGTATCTTTCAATAAGTCCACCATCAGAGTTTGGTCGAGAGTGCAGTCAGGCTACGATGGACAGGTAAGTATAGGCCAATACCAAAAAGATCTTATCCTCCTTTAAAGTCAAAGACTTGTGTAATCCTTTCCCAAATCCTAGAGAGACATTATGTGAAAACCAGCAAGAATGATCTCAACTGCTTCAATAACCATGCGTGTTCTGCCAAGAGGACCTTTGTGTCTGAGGCACCGGAAGATTCATGAGTGGATGTTTTTCTCGTTTCTTCAACAGAGCCTTATTGATCATTGTATTGGAATCATTAGATAGTAAATCAATGCTGTTTCTTTCTGCGCGCCGCACAAGTGCACCGTTCTTCTAAGGCCGGCCTTGATCCTCGAAACAAAAATGTATATGCACTAACTCACCTCACTTTCTTTCCGCAAATCCAGCTTGAATAATCTTTATATTTCACAGCAACATTCTCCCCCTTACATTTCTCATAGTACTTCACATTTGTTTTAGCATTCTTCAAGTACCTATTTCATTTTATGTGTTTGTTTGTTTGTTTTAAGGAAAATCTTTGAATGTACTATGACATGATTATGATATATCATAATACCATGGTATTACCATCATCTACCATTAATTACTCTGGTACTTTTTAGCGTGTCTAGCTTGAAATAACTGTCTGGTTGTGGTACACACCATCTATGCAGCAAGAACACAAACAATCCCAGATTTCCGCAGTAAAAACTGTAAGGTAAAGAACTTCAGTGTTACTGATATGGCGATACGCATTATACGGTCCCGTCCAGGACAGGCCAGTGTAGTGATGCAAGACAAAAGGTGACTTTCAGAGGTAAACGGATCTCCCATTGACCCCAGTATATGTCTGCATCACTTCCTGTACGCACAGCCCTGGCTGTAACCAAAAGCCTTTCCCTGAACACTCACAATATATCCGCTTAATCTCCCCCCATTTACAACGACACACCCAATCTGTATCACTCTCCCATTCCCTCTGCCTGTCCAAATAGAGGAAGAGAGGCATCATGACATCATGTCCTGTAACAAAGCCATCATGGCAGCTGATGGTGTGCGAGCGCCTGCCTGATCTCTGACCGGTTCGCTTCGGGTCTGATCGCTCCACATCTGTGGAAACAGAGCCGTACCACATGCCAGGTGTTTAATATCAGCACTGCGTGGTGCAATTACCCCGCAGAAATGAGCTTTTAATTCCGTTTTATTGGCCCAATATTGCTTCTGGTGTTTAGGTTTTTAAACATTATAATTAGTTTTGAAAAGATTGGTCGACCTCATTCTATTCCACAATACCCCATGGCTTTAAACAATGCTCAGCGGTGGCGTGGATGCAGGTTTCTGGAAACGCCTGGGTTGCGGTGAAACATGATTTTAATAGCGCAGTAGAGCTTTGAGACAGCTGGCTAGAGGAGCACTTATTGGTGAATATGGAGAATTAATGCTGCTAAAAATATAAAAAGAATATGATTTTAGTGTTTTGGAAACAATTTCAGTAACCTATTTATGCAAAATGAACACGGAATGCACTGAACATTTAACTAGACAAAATGTGCTGATGCAATAAAACTAGCTATCTATTGCAGGACTTTTAAATGCGTTTAAACTGTATGTGGAAAAAGAAGTAGTGTGCTTTTATAAAGGCAATCAAAATTAAATAATAAACTAAAGGTGTCACAAATATTCAAATCTAGTATTAAAATATGAAAAAAAAAAAAAGTTTTTCCACAAAGCATTTTTTCCTACTCAGGATATATTTTATTTTGGATTATTTATTATTGTTTTTTTTTTTTTATCTCTCTTTTTCACAAAACCAAGTAGATTTCTTTATAATCTGCTGTTAAAAAACTCACATTTGCCCCTCTACGACTGGGTCTGAGACCCCAGTTTAAAACACAAACAAGCACAATACATCCATCTCTTAATCCAAGTAGTTTATTATTCCACTGAAATTAATATTGGCTTTAGGAGAATAATTACATCTTATTCTTAAACTTGCACAGGCTTAGTGGGCTGTGAAATGCCAAAGTGTGTAGATATTTTTAATGAATATGATCAATCGTACGGCTCTCGGAGGAACAGATACACTCGATAGAGAGATGCGACCTGGAAAATTTATGATCCACGGCCATCCATAAACTGTCACCTCTCCAGCGCTCAAGATTAGCATGTGATTAAAATGTAGGTCAATATTTATTAAGAGCCGTTATAAAGTCAATGTTGGTTTTATGAAATCCAGTAGCTGACTGCGAGAGAAGTTTATGACTAGATTCCGCATTTGCTACTGCGCACTCGGAGGCTGTTTATAGCAGACGCACATATATATATTTATTCTGTTTAGTAAGGAAATCTATTTTTTGCATGTGATGCTTGTGGGTGAGATTTAAAGTAATGGAAACCGCTTGCTATGATCAGTTCGGCAAAACTAGCTCGCTCCGAAAATTAAATGTACTCGTGTCATTTTAAAGCGCTCAGACTTTTTATTTCAAAATGAGACGTTTTGTAGAACGTTCACGCTGCTCTTTTCCCTACAGTGAATCTGCCAAGCCCCAAAAATAAGGGAAAAAAGCACCATAAGAGGAAGATTTTCAGCAAATTATGTCAGTTTGTTCCCCATTTGGACTAATTTGATGTTTTTTAGAGTTTGAAAGGCATTAACATTCTGCTAAACTGCGTGTTTTACAGAAGAAAAAGGTCATATGGGTTGAAACCACATTTTTGGGTGAAGAAAATCCTTTCTAATCTTTGCTTGCAGGCCTGCATTTTTTAGTTTTTGTTTTAAATGACACAACTTCAGCACAATGAGCGATTAGATGCATTAAAGACAGTTTTACCTTTGTTTGTTTTCACAAGGCACAAGCTGAATTTTATATCAAAGCTCTCGTGCAAGTGGTTTCTGCCGTCAAAGAAACTCTTCTGAAACGCGGGGAGAGTTTCAACACACCCGAGAAAGCAGATCCTAATCTGCCGTGCCCCTCTTTTTCCGCTGTGTGTGACACACTTTCACACACTCGACAGGGCAGGGCGTGATGAAGTGCGCGAACACTCGCCTGCTATTATAAGACAATAAGATAACAAGCTCTCTTATTCATTCAGAGGAGAATTTCAAGCGGCAGAAATCAGAGGAAAGCACGACCGCCTGTGCGGGACATTTTTCCAAATTTATCTCCGCTGTCTCTTGACGTTTTAGTCGAAATACTGCCGGTGAAAAAGCTCTGCTTAGCACGAGACGAGTTGACCTTGTAAACCTTGACTTATTTTGTTGGCTCTTTGTGCGTGAGGGAGGAAGGGAGGGCGAGAGACCAGGGGAGAAGTCGTACCTGTCATGCCTTTCAAACAAAGAGAAAAACGAGCGCTCGGCCCCAACTACAATTATTCCCTGCTGTCTGGAGATTCATCAGCGAGAGAGAGAGGAGGAGAAACTGCGGAAAGAAAAATCGAGAGTACCAGAAACCGAGCGAGTGCAGAGAAAGGAAGTGGAGGAGAGATAGAGCGAGTGGAGGTAAAAAAGGCCAGAAGAAAGAGGATTTGTCAGTGTGCTTTAGTGGAAAGCTCACAGCTAAAGGCTGAGGTGGCAGTAATGAAACATTCATAATCGGCACAGACACGCTTCAACACACTCGCTGACACACTGTTTAAGCACTGCCGCCACTCCAAGGTCACACACACACACACACCTGAGAAGAACCAGGGCCGAGCCGTCTGAACGCCAGCGCTCTCTCACACACACACACACACACACACCTGAGAAGAACCAGGGCCGAGCCGTCTGAACGCCAGCGCTCTCTCACACACACACACACACACACACCTGAGAAGAACCAGGGCCGAGCCGTCTGAACGCCAGCGCTCTCTCACACACACACACACACCTGAGAAGAGCCAGGGCCGAGCCGTCTGAACGCCAGCGTTCTCTCTCTCTCACACACACACACACACACACACACACACACAGACGAGACATCAGTGTTGTTCTGGTCTGACTGGTCACCGCGTCGTGATCAGTCGATAAATAAATGAAAAATCACTTGTTAACTCCTTAGCATTTCTCTCTTTCTCCTATATCCCTGATTGTGTTTAGCATGTAAACAGCGGTGTTCAAATCCCCACTCACTACACACTTTTGACTTCGATGACTCCTGTTCTCCACAGGGAAAATAAAATATATATCTTACACGTTTCAAGAGAAAAGATGTTGGAAATGATGACAGAGATCTCAGTTTAACTGTTTTCTCTCCACTGATGGAAAAGTCTGTCTGTCGGTGTTGTCACTGTCGTGTGGTAGGGGGCGCTATAACACCTCCTGGAAGAGTGCTGAATCCCCTGGTCTGAACACAGGTGAAGAACAAGCAGAAACCAGCGATATCATGTGTGATCATATGTAAAATAACATTCAACAGCATATACTGTAAATCAAACCGGCCGAATGTTCCTGAATGAAATGCAGGACTGTGAAGCTTTGAGGTGTTGGTGGACTCGATCTACTCCATCTGTGTTTTAATCATCGTTCCGAATCCCATCCAGACAAACACATGATTTTCTCAGCTTTTTGATCAAAATGTTGCTTTTTTTTTGGCCACATTCAAGTATTAATTTGCTAGATTTGCATTCATTGTTTTTTTGTTGTTGTTGTTTAAAAGCAGAGTCTCTGTTTTTTTTATTTTTTATATATTGCATATTCAGATATTCATACAACCAAATATTCTGGGGGCCAATAAACTCTGGTGAAAAAGATCAAAAATTCTGCCGGTGGCTAAAAAAAAAAAAAAAAAAAAAAGGGATCTGCAGACGTTGATGTGAATGTGATTTCCTCCTTTTAGTTATTAAAAATACAAATACTTTTTATTAATTTACTTTTTTTCTCAAATTCCACTCCACTCGGGGCAAAACTCAAATTAAACAACCTAAAACCACACACAAATAAATACATTTCTTACTTTAATTCACAGCTTTTTTCTTTTGATTTTAAGAACCAGAATTCCTCCAGTCTTTTATATATGTTATGGGGTGTAAACGGAGAGTGAGAGAGGCAGAGATCGCGCTGAGAAACGTCCAGCAATCACAGCCTGTTTAACGCTCAGGGTCAGCGAGATCGCCACACCTGGAACAACATCAGTACTGGACTTCAGGGAAATAATCAAATGCTATTAAAGTGTAGAATATGATCTGTAAAAGCAGTGTGTGTGTGTGTGTGTGTCTCTCTGTCACCTGCCTCTCATTAGATCTGGTGTTAGGAGCCGCCATCTTCTGTCCTCAAGCTCATTTTTCTCTCTTTCCTCCTTTCTGCAGTGTTACAATCAATATCTATCAAAGGTATTACGCACACAGATTTGTCACCAGCACACAGAGACGCAGCGGTTTAATAGTTGGCATAGTTGACATGCGGGTGAGCAAACAAAGACACAATTATTTTTAAAGACATGTACAGAGTTGCTTTTTAAAATTGCTGTGGCCAAATTCTATATAAAGGTCTGTTGTCTTATCTGTTGTCCTGTGCTGAGTGAGGAGAGATTCAGCACACCACAGAAAATAGATATTACATTTAAATATGAATTCGCCACAACACACACAGTGACAAAGCAATTTCAAAGCATCAATTGAATGAAAAAAAATGAAAAACAAAAAATCTGTCGTCATTTGCACACCAAATGTTGTTCCAAACCTGTATAACTTTCAGTTTCTCCACAAGAAAAGAAATTAGGCAGAATGTCTGTTCCTTTCCACAGAGTGAAGTGAAAGCGGAGTCAAAAACACAAGACTCTTGCATTATATTTCAAAGCTTTGTTTGAGAAACAGAAAGGCACTGGTTTTTACAATGCTTTGAATATTTCAGTTTGTTCCTCACACAAAGCTGTCAAATGAGTTTAGAAGACTCTGCTCATGAGTCATACTGACTGCTTTTATCATAGTTTTATGTATTTTGTTGTTGCTTCTGGAGATCGACAGCCCTCGTCCACTTTCACTGAGTGAAAAGAGCAGCGTGAACATTCTGCTGAACATCTCCACAGAAGAACAAACGAATCAAAGGTGAAGCGCTCCTTCACGAGTGTCTGAGATCTGTGCATCTCCTGGCTGTTTTCTGTATTATCTAATGATGTCCGTGAGTAAGTGTGAGCCGTTAAACACTGAGGCTCTGAAGTGTTAAAGCCCCTCGGCGGGACAAACCACCCAAACTAGACTTAACAAGAGCCAAACCAAAGCCTGATCTTCACCCACAACAGCTGTTACAGTGTGTGACGGAGAACACGAGCATCTGTGTGCAGTCGCTGCACGCTGAAACACACACCGCCTGTCGCTGTCAATCAATCATCTCTCCTCATGATCATCTCCTGTTTATGAGGAACTAATCATGTCACTATATCACGGCTGCTGTGTAACAAAATAATTTATATATTCGAATAATATACTGAATTTATCTTTAAAGAAATATACCGTCATTTCAATAAACTATTTTTATGCTAAGTACCAGTGGTTTACAGTTGTCAGGAAATATAACGATGAACAATCATTTTGTGACTAACAGTGCTGGATTACATAATCAGATTCCTAAAATTAAATATTTCTAATTGGATTATATTACATTTTAAGAATCTGTAGAAGAAGAAGAATCTATTTGTATTGATTACATAATTACTTAATATTCACAAAATGTCAATAAATTATTAATATTTCACTGATTCACCTATTTATTTA
The DNA here is from genome assembly GCF_964197995.2 of Scardinius erythrophthalmus. Taxonomy (NCBI): domain Eukaryota; kingdom Metazoa; phylum Chordata; class Actinopteri; order Cypriniformes; family Leuciscidae; genus Scardinius; species Scardinius erythrophthalmus. The sequence goes on along the minus strand of NC_138244.1, from coordinate 27,550,893 downwards.
TTTTAATTCTCCCAAATTTTATCTCTTAAATTTTCCTTTCTAAAAAAAACTATTGATTATATGTCCGGAAAGTCTTCATAAACAAGTAAAGTTTTTTAGTTTTATTTTAAAATATTTTTTTTCTTTAAATTAAGATTTTTAAGATTTGATTAATTATTAGCTTTTCAATTTTGTGACTAACAGTGCTGGATTACATAATCAGATTCCTAAAATTAAAGACTTCTAATTGGATTATATTACATTTTAAGAATCTCTATAGTTACTTATTTTTTTTCTGATTACATGATTACTTAATATTCACAAAATTTCAATAAATTATTCATATTTCACTGATTCTCCAATCTTTAAAATTTTCCTCTCTAAAAAAAAAAAACTATTGCTTATATGTTCGGAAAGTCTTCATAAACAAGAAAAAAAAAATTATATATTTTTTTTTAGATTTTTATATATTTTTATTTATTTATTTGAATAATTATTAGCTTTTCAAGTCAAGTCACCTTTATTTATATTACACTACAGATTGTTTCAAAGCAGCTTAACAGTGATAACAGGAAAATAATGCAACAAAAGCTATTCCTTTACGAACCCCTGCAGTCCCAACACAAACCTCAGTTCGAGAAAGCCTGATGTATGTTCAATGCACTTCATGTTGTTGATAATAGAAAAAACTGGAATTTTTATATTAATATGCTGCACGATTATTCTATTCAAATCAATGTGATAAATGAGTAATCCGATTACATTACCTTAAATGTGTAATGTAATAGACGATGTAACTGACTACAGTTTTCATGTAATTTGAACGCAGTAATGGATTAGTTTGTAAGTAATTAATCAGCACTCATGATAAATTGCGATACAATTGATTTTTGCGCTAAATGTGATGCACATGCATTTGTTTGGATTTGTTTGAGCTGTTGAAGTCAACCTAAAATGTTGCGCTCAACGTTTTTACTTCCATAATCTGTATTTCAAAGTGAAACCGGAGTCATGGGACTTGATTGAATCCATCAGGATTTCTATATATAAGTCTATATATAAAGAGGGTGACGTCAGCGAAAACTAAAAGTTTCTGAGCTTCAAAAGTTATGTTACCAAATCAAATATACATATTTTTTTCTTCTAAATAACATGCATGGACGAATCTTGCACAATAAGGCTTGATGTGTCGTTAAATATTCACATGAATGATGCATCCACCCGTGTACTGGTCATCTCCGATCCCCCCCCCCCCTCCTCATGCTTTTGATATATAATTCATCCAAAACATATTCCACTAATAAGCCGTATGATCATTCTGTTGACGGCGCGCTACAGTAAGTATATTAATGTAGATGCAAACAGTGGACATCAGCGTTTCTGCGAGTGTGTGTTCCAAACACACAGCGAGATCCTCGTCTACCAAACGCTCGTTTCTGCAAAACTCTCGGCAAATAAACCGCAACAGCCGTGACGGATCTCGCAAGGTTCAAACAAACTCATCAGCTATTGTCTATAACAGTAGGGCCGCCTGGGCGACAAACAATGGGATCCATATGTTGATGAGTTTCTGAGCCATATGTGATAAATAAAAAACTGAGAAATGAAAGGCGGAGGAACAGGCAGGCGTGGCGAGAGGAATCTGTCCGTCCAGAAGGAGAGTGTGTGCGAGTGTGTGCGAGTGTGTGGACCGAGAGGAGGTGGGGGTCTCTCCCGAGCGTCTGCTATCCCGGGAATGCAAACGAGCCGATCTGCTCCGTACAGGAGACGAGTGAGAGAAGCAGAGAGAGAGAGCGAGAGCGAGCGGGACTGTCAGCTGGTGACGGCACTCACACAAACCACTACCTAATGACTCCATTCATTCACATGCCTCCCAGTTCCTCCTACTGGTGTCTTCCAGCTGCATTTCCACTCTCTCTCTCTCTCTCTCTCTGTGAGTGTGTGTGGTGTTTAAAGGCCCGAATCCCACCGAGGGGCCCTACATCCCGACACCGCTGCCCACGGGAGCCAGAGAGTTGCTCAAACATCTGATCAGCTTCAGAAACAGCTCCCAGATCCGCTCACAAACATCCCACAACAGAGAGAACATGGAATACAAGCGCACTCAACACCTAACATTAATTATCATGTATTCATGTATAGGCCTACTAATGATATTATTTATTAATTAAATAATAAAAATGACTAAATACGTGAAGAATATGGCAATGATATACATTTTTGTGTGTGTAAAAGCTGTGTAATATAAACATATACTAAATAATTCTAACTCTTATATTGTAATGAAATTCTTATATTTTTATTGTTTTTGCTGTTTTCTCTCTCTCTCTCTCTCTCTCTCTCTCTCTCTCTCTATATATATATATATATATATATATATATATATAAATACGTGTGTGTATATATATATTTTTTGGACCATTCTTTTGACTTAGCCATATTTCTAACTTGCAGTCAAACGTGAGACTCAACAAACATCGCCATTTCAGATATTTCATGTGTTCTAGCTCAAGCACACCTGGTGCAAGTAATGAAGCCCTTGATTAGTGAGACAACACCTGTTTTGCAGATTTGCGCTGTTCTGATGGACTCTATTCAGGGGGTTGAATAATTTTGAGACTGTCATTAAGTCATTAAAAGTAGCATTTTCAGTTAAATTTGGGGAAACCACTTGAAACATTTGTTGTGTTGAGCTATTTCAATTATTTTTGTTTGATTTGTTCATTGCAAACAGCTGAAAGTCTGTAAATTTTGCCAAAAAACACCCTGATTTTCAATGGCGGTTGAATCATTTTGATTGCATCTGCATATATATATATAGAGTCAACAGTTCCAGTGGATCAAAAAGTTTCATCAAAGTATTCCTAAGACAAGAACAGGTATTGTTCAAAATTCATGTATAACTTTGATGAAAGGTTTTTATCCACTTCAATTGTTAACTACTGTATATATATATATATATATATATATATATATATACTGTATGAAGAGTGCCATCTGAAATTTTCATCTAGAATGATAATTTTTATCAAGCTCGTATATTTAAGTTCAGTAATTTCACTTAAATGGCAATGAAAATTACCTATGAATTGTCATTTAAATGAAATTATTGAACTTAAATATACGAGCTTGATAAAAATGATCATTCTAGATGAAAATTTCAGATGGCACTTAGAGGCTTTTGCATCTGAACTCTTCATTTATATATATATGTTCACACATTAGGGTCTCATACTCACTGTAAAATCTAAGATAAACAAGTAATACAACATATTTTTTACTTTGCTTTAACTTTTTTTATAAGTTATACAAGATTCAACTAATTTTTTTAAGTCAGTTTAATGTAATTTTAAGTTGAAATGACTTAAACATCCAAGTTGATTGTACTTAATTTAAGGCAGCAACTATTAACTGCAACTTTAGCGAGAGATATTAGACATTTTTAAGAGATGTAATAAACATTCGTGGCTTAAATTACTTCCAGTTCATTTATCACATTGGAAACAGAAGGGCGAGTCAAGCGCAGTGCATTGTGGGATACAGTATTCCACTGAGTAAGATCTGTGTGTTGCACATTTGATCAAATCTGCACAGTAAACACTCGAGAGCTGATCTGTAGCGCTCGGCACGTTTCAGCGTCACCTTGCGCGGGAGTGACCGTTCACTCCTGTGTGCCAAAAGGTGGAACAAAACACCTAAATATCCAGTGTTTGTCTTTGAGCTCGCTGGGAAGCGCTGATCTGTGACGGCAGATTTTCCTGAACGATAGAAACGGGGGAAAAAGAACGTGTGTTTGAAATGCTGCGGAAAATAAAGGCATGAAACAAGCAATTGTATAACACAAAGGAAAAAAGAAAAAAAAAAAGTCATTAACCGCAGCGGTGGGTTTGTCGTAGGCGGAGGCGATTGAGATCGGGAGATCTTCTACATGAGATAATCTAATTCCCCGTAATCCCTGGGCAAATATGACTTCAGCTAATCTCTGCATCAATATTTGGCTTTCCTTTTTAATTATCACATCAAACAGAGTGGAGTACGAGCAGAGCGAGCGAACGCTAAGCCGAAGAACATTTCTGCTGTTGTCCTGTTTGCGCTCGATTGACATTTGGCAACATGAGCAGAGTCTCCTCGCGAACCCAAACGCTCTCCTCGAGTCCCTTGGATCACACTGAAGCGTTCACACAGAAAACACACGGTGCAACATACTTATAAAGTTCCCAGACTCAGCAAGTCCCGCAGACTCGGCGTGATTTACACGGCCGGAGGATTTATAGCGCTTCCAAAGAACATAATAACACTTGCAAACATAATAATCATCTGGAGAAATAGAGAAAAAAATCTCTGCCTTTGTTATCTTACAATTACCATTGTGTACTTTATTGCATAATGGGTCTCAACAGTGCAGTTAATGGTATTACTGGCACTAGACCAGCGCTCGGCCTGTAAATAAACATAATGGCACTTTTTAATAAATTACTTCACCTCGACACAACAATAATTTAATCACCCTTATGAAAGAGGGACAGGTTGACAATGCTGGATTTATGATGTTATAGATTAGTCATCATCATTACTCTTGGATCTGTAATATATTTCTCAGATGAATTTGCTAATGTGCCGTCGCTGGCTAAAATGAATATTGGCCGGCCACTGCTCTCTTAAAACGCTGGCAGAGAGACGCCTTTCATATGGTCAGATCACATTTACTGCGTTTGATTTAAGTTACCTCGCTTTCACCCGAGAATACTGCTCTTGTGCTCAGAGCTGGGCTTCGGGAGACTCGTAAAAAGAGTCGAGAACTTCACTTTTGGGCCTCGGAACATTTGAAATATTGGCTTTTGCATTTTACAGTTTTGTAACACTGAGTTATATTTCATATCTGAAGTTTTATTATATACATAATTATTATTATTATTATTATTATTTTAATCATTCATATAAATATGCATTTTTTTAAGACAACATTTTTTTTTTTGCAAAATCAAATATTTATTACACACTACCATTCAAAGGTTTGGGGTTGGCCATATTTGATATGTCTTTTACTTTAATGAACATGATTTATTTGAAAAAGTAACGTTTGCAACATTATAAATGTCTTTACTGTCAATTTAATGCATCCTTACTGAATAAAAGCATTCATTTCTAAAAAAAACACACACGTTTGAATGGTATTGTATATTAAAAATACCATATTGTGAAATATGCTGCTGTGTTTTGTGCACAATGACTAGTTTTCAAACATCTATGGCGTTAGAGGACGTCTGTGCGGTCGAATTATTGATGAATGCATGAAATGCTTTGCGATATAATTCTGCTCTGAGTTATAAGCTGTGTGTTTTTTATGAAGGGCAGGTTTTTTAATGACTTGATATGGAAGCTAACATTGATATCGACTTCTGACTGATGGCACGTCAGCAAAATTTCATGGCGTGGAAACTGCGTTTTTTTTTTTGCGAATGTGTTAACGTATGGATGAACTAAATATAGGTGAGCGTTTGATGGTGCGGATTGGGTTTCATCCTGCTCTCACACACACACACACACACACACACACACACAGACACACACACACACACACACACACACACACACACACACACACACACACACACACACACACACACACACACACACACACACACACACACACACACACACACACACACACACACACACACACACACACACAATCGCACGCCCTGCATGATAAAGGTGACCTGATGGCTTTGATTTCAGCAGATTGATTGAACCAGGAAGACACGGAGACGGCGAGAGGTCAGCGTTCCCAGACCTGCTGACTACTACCTAGTGCACTTCAGACCACATCAACACTAACCAGACCTGCTGACTACTACCTAGTGCACTTCAGACCACTGACAGCCCTGAATGGACAATGACCTGTGCTTTAGGGCTTGACGTTTCTTGATAAAGAACAATTTCTCCACATTACGAAGTTGTTTTACTTGGATTTGTCACATTATGGAAGTAAAATGCTATGCCGAACTCATTTCACATTGACTTTGTAAATTGCACTAAATAAATAAATACATTGTGAAAAACACAAATAAACTTAAGCTTTAACCTAAAATCTTGATATAAAAATGTTACAAACTATGTGTTTACAGTATCTGCATTTATACAGCTGGAAATATGACACATGTCAAGGTAAAGTCTGCTTTGCATTACTAAACTTACAGGATCCCTCTGATCATTGTGAGTGTGTGTTTGTGACAACACACTGATTAATTATGACGTTAATAGAGGTTTAAATGAAGCAAACCCTGGATAATGACAGTCATGGCCGCAGTGAGTCCGTCACACTGACCCTCCCCTGCGGCTCCAATTAAACATGAGCCCGTGTGTGTGTGTGTGTGTGTGTGTGTCAGTCAGAATACAGTGATCAGACAGATGATCTACAGGAGGAACACACTCTTCGCAAACACTTTACTGCACAACTTCATGCATTCACTGCGACACACAGCTGAAAATGCCTCAAATGTCACATCTTACCCTTATTACTCTTTAAAATACAGATTTTATAAAGTGATTTGAATTCCTTTTTGGGTGAGAGACAGTTCTGGGATGTCACTGTGACAGGTGAACACACTGAAGACATCAGACAAATAAATAAATATATGTATATATATAGTGTGCATATCTTGTGGTTCGCTCGACATCTACTTGCAGTTAGACCGTATAATGATCCACACTGGAAGACTCTTGGACGTCAGAGGTAAACTGTGCATTGCTTGTGTAGTGGCTAGCAGAATTTCTATATTTGTATGATTGGCGATCTGTTAATATAATGCAGTGTGTTTATATGCGACTGGGTAATAGTTCATTCACATGCAAGAGGCATATTTTACTATCAAAATAACACTAAGGGGTCGGGATTACGCTCTCATTTTACGTGTTAGATTATAATTGCATTCGCAGGAATTCATCACTTTTTATGTCTTATATGTGAACTTAACAAGTTATGAATAATAATATGAATTATAGATGGCAAAATCAGGGAATTATGAGTAGCCACTTTACTGAAGCACACATGAAGACATGCTTGAGGAAAAAAGGTTATGAATACTGAATTTGTTCTGGCCAGCGCAAGGAAAAAGGAAAGGAAATAAAAATAAGTAAAAAAAAAAGACTGACGGATGGAAAAAGGAAAAATAAATAAATAAAAAGGTGAAGAAAAGGCAGAAATCTTAGTACACAAACACACACTGAGACGCACGCAAGCAAAAGCAAACAATAAATCACTATCACACACTCCTGGTGTAAGAACACCCACACACATCTCTCCTCTGTCGTGCGTACGTGTGTGTGTGTGTGTGTGTGTGTGTTTGCTGTATAAATCATGCTGACATCAGCGTCGGTGAAAGTAGCCGGAGCTGGAGTCCTTCAGTGAGACAGACGGAGAGAGAGAGAGACATTGAGAGAGAGAGAGAGAGAGAGAGAGACAGGAACAGGAAGCAGGAGTGAAAGAGAGAGAACGAGGGAGATGATCACTTCGACCTGGGATAACCGATTCCCGTTTCATCATTCCATGACATTCCGTGACATTTAAAAAGCCATTAAGGCCCGTGGCCGTCGGTCCCGCGTCCGGTGCTCAGATCATGTGATCATGTGTGGCTGGACTCACCGATTACACTGACACCGCCGACACAAATATGACTTTAGAATACTGACAGCTCGTTATGAGCGTATTGTGTTGTGCTGTGACGCCATAAGGGCTGCGTTCATCACAAGCATAACAAAGGTATCATGGTGGAAACAAACCAGCCTGGCAATAGCAGAGTGGGTTTTGTTAAAGTGACAACCGATGTAGGTACACTCATCTTCTCAGAAACATTTCAAGTGATGAGGAAAGTCCCGATGACAGTGACTAACTTTATGATTGATGCCGCTTATATGCGCCCGTCACTTGTCGTAATATAATCTCATCATTTCCCAGAGACTGGCGTGCTCACGCTGATAAGCTCTCGATGGAAACAATGCAGAGCAATCTACTGGGATCTTTTTGTTTCTGCACTATCATTTCTGTGCACCGTTTTTAACCAGTCTTCTGTTTCTACATCTATTAGCCGGTTCTAGTACTTTCTGCTCTGGCCTGGGCCGGATTGTCTCTGTACCGTATATATATATGTCACATAATGTAATGTTACGTGAAGTTACTTCACTTCACGATATACTTTGATAACATCATGTCACATCACATCACAATACATTTTTTGTAACAGTTGTGCAGTTGTTACCTTAAGGGATTAGATATAGATGACATACTACATGACATATTTTATATAGATAATAACACCAGTTTATATATATATATTTTAAATTGTCAAAAATTTGGTAACACTTTATTTTACAGTCACTTTGTTACACGTTACATGTACTTACTACAGTAATAACAGTATATTTACATTATAGTGATTGTAACTAACCCTAAACCTAACCCTCACGCTATAGTAAGTACATGAATATTACTCAGCACTTAATTGTATAATGACACTGTAACAACCACACTTGTTTTTTCAATCATGTTACATTATGCTGTTGTTACATCATTTTGTGCTATGCCATATTATGTCACATCATGTTGAATTGTACGTTGTGTAGTTATTTTAAGTTGTGTTATGTTTTGTTATGCTCTGTTATATTTGTTCTATGTTACGACGCCACATTGCTGTCAATTTGTTACATCATGTTGTACTGTATGTTGTTGCATTATGTTATGATCCATGTTATGTTGTGTAATATTACACTGTATTTATTTTTATTTTCATTTGCTCTACATCTTTTAGCTACGTTATGTTTATCTTGTGTTGTTATATGATGTTGCACTGTATCTTGTGTTGTTTTATATGTTGCACTTTATCTTGTGTTTCATTACATTTGTTTCACTCTCCCTTGTAAAAATGAAATCTGCTTCGTTATATCAAATGTGCATTTTATTTACTTTCTAAACTGTGCTTGAGGATAATATATTAACTAAAAGTGAGTTCCTTTCACGACTGTTTCTAAACACACTTACTGTAAGCACACTTTTGAAAAGTGCACTTTGTAACAGTCCAATTAAAAGTTTTATTTCACATTTGAAATCTTTATGTTTTAAGAATCGTTTGCAGTGCTTTAAAGAAGTGCACTTGTTCTGATGTGCTGACTAACACACTAAAGCATGAGTACTTGCTTAGAATTTTAACTATAACCTTTACATTTAAAGTTAATTTATTTAAAATGTACTAAATTGCAACCTCATCAAATGTTTAGTTACAAATAGCCTATATTCAAATACAACATGACACATGCTTTAATATCATTTCCATTGTTACTGAGCATCCATCAGTCAGCGCTCTTCCTCACGGTGTGTGATGCTGACAGCGATCATGACAGTCAAAAAGCCACAAACTGGCGAGATGATGATTTGTTTCTACGTTGATGTGGCCTAGTGGTTGAAGATCTGAGCCCTCCACCCTTGAAGGCTCGTCATTTAAAACGTCATTTCTCGTGTCTTGTGGTGTGAACAATTTGAATATTTGGAAATACTTTTTTTGTGTGGATAATAATTCAATTTGAGTCAGTTCCTCGCAGAGAAGCAAACACACTCACACATTGATTTTTATGTTTTTGAATGTGTTTGAGCTTGACAGCCCCAGTCCCCATTCACTTTCATTGTAGGGAAAAGAGCAGCACGAACATTCTGCTAAACTTCTCATTTGTGACAAAACCAGTCACATGGGTCAATTTTTTGAAATTGAGATTTATACATCATCTGAAAGTGAAATAAATAAGCTTTCCATTGATGCATGGCTAGAACAATATTTGGCCGATCTACAACTATTTGAAAATGTGGAATCTGAGGGTGCAAAAAAATCGAAATATTGAGAAAGTTGTTCATTTATGTTGGCGATTGTGCTGCATTCACTCACAAAAATACATGTTTTATATATTTACGGTAGGAAATTGACAACATATCTTCATGGAACATGACCTTTACTTAATATCCTAATGATTTTTGGCATTAAAAAAAACTTGGCCACAAATAAACCCGTGCGACTCGAGACTGGTGACGTGATCCAGGGTCACATTTTGTGTTCTACGGAAGAAGAAGAAGAAAAATAAAAGATGAAAGATGATTTTGGGTGAATTATTTCATTGAAACATTCAAGCCTGCCTTTGTAATAATGCATAAATTATATTCTTTTTATGTCAAATATTCCTCAGAAACATCCAATAACAGCAGCAAACACACCTCACATGACCAGAAATAAATCCCCCAGAATTCCTCCACAGCCGCATGAAATACGGCACATTTGCACGTGACAGATGGACAGCGTGAGCATTGTATAGGATTAACTACATGCACGATACAGTAATTACATATGATACAGCCTTTCATACACGCGCATCTAACGCAAACACTATTTATAGCTGCTAAGCATATTAATTTATGAAGCTTTATTGTTTAGCACACAAGCCGTGCCGTCCGAGAGCCAATAATGCGCTTGACCATACAGCCACAGTGAGAGGATAATTAATGTGAGTATTGATATAATTAAACTCTAATTTACAGGATAAATAGGCCTCATTTTACTCCAGTTAATTGTCTGTTTTTAGATAAACAATTTTGCACGATTAACTTTCTCTCATCCAAACGGCACACGCTCAATAAAATGTTTTATGGGAAAGTTGAGATGTAAGAGCAAATATGTGTTTTCTTCAGTGTTGAAAAAGACAGCAGTGATGAAGGGTTTCTATCAGAAGAACGACACACACACACACACACACACACACACACACACACACACACACACACACACACACACACACACACACACACACACACACACACACACACACACACACACACTAGCTGAACCTCAAACAGTCTGATGAACAGACCTGTGTGTTTGTGTGTGTGTGTATGTTTGTGACTTTGTGTGTATGCTTGAGTGAGTGTGTGTGTGAGTGAGTGATTGAGTGAGTGTGTGTGTATGCGTGAGTGTGTGTAAGAGAGTGTATGTGTGTGAGAGTGTGTGTGTGTGTTTCTGCAAGACAGTTTTACTTTCGCTGACTTCAAATGGCAAATCTTCCTCCATTTACTTCCTTTTTTACATCACGCTTGAGCAGTAAAACATAAATCACACGTTTTTCAGAAAAAAAAAATAATAATGCAAAAAATTGAAGTAAAATAATATCTAAAAATACTTAAAACAAGATACATGTACTCGATAAGAATGCATAAGACTTGCGAAATTTGTCTTGAATTAAGTCTATTTTTCTTACATCACTTGCAAAAGGTTTGTTCTTGGTTTAAGCGGAAACACTTTACAACAAGTTTTCATTTATTAACTTTAGTTAACTAAATGATTAAACATGAAATAATGAAAAATACTTCTAAAGTATCTTAGTTAATGTAAGTCTCAGTTTAAGATCAAATGTCTCTGTTAAAGTAGTTCATGTGCTGTGAACTGACAGGGATAACGCTTCATGAATGCTGGACACAGGTTTGTTCACTGTTAGTCAACACACGAGGCATTACTGTAACTGTGTAAGAATAAACTACACAACATGATGATTTATTTGTAAAACATGCATTGGCTGATTTTTAAAAGCAATTTTGGTTCTTAAGTGTTTTAAAGTTGTTTAACTCTAAATCAGACAACACTCTGATAAAGAAGAGTGTAGATTCACAGAAACACCTCATCACGAGAGAGTGTATCCACAGAGCTGACAGACACAGGTGTGTGTGTGTGTGTGTGTGTGTGTGTGTGTGTGTGTGTGTGTGTGTGTGTGTGAACCGGCACACAACACACTCCCTCACTGACAACACGTCTCATATTAGTCTCTTATTTCTACAGATATTATTTTTCTTATAGATCAAATATATGTCAATCAGTGACAGAAGTGTGCAGAAAGAATTTTAAATAACTTTATTATTATTGTTGATCCATTTTTAATTATTATACATGTAGTTTTCATTCGCTCTTGATTAAATATTTGCAGAAAAAAAAGGTAAAATGTGAATAAAATGCATGATGCATTTTTCATAACTTGTATAAACATATATATATATATATATATATATATATATATATATGTTTTTGGACTAATACAAATGATATATAAATTAGATATTATATATTTATATATAAATAATTTTGCTTTGTTTTTTTTAGACTTTTTTTTTAGAAAAATAAAAAAAGACAACAAAATTATATATATATATATATATATATTTAAAGACAAAGAAAACTAATAACACTGTCCGGCTGAAGGACGTTTGTTAAGCTTCACATCTACTGGATAACTCTAGGAAACTCTACATACACTGATGAAAGCTGGTCAGATTTCGGTTCTGCAGTTTTGAGCAGAAAGCATGATCCTTCGTCATCAAATCCTGATAAATTGTGCAGTGTGTGAATATTCATGTGCAGGTCATCTGGTGACCTTTCGAGACGGTCAGTAATGCCAGTGACCTTCATCCTGAGGCTCGTGTGTAAGTGTAGAAAATGAGCCCTGACAAACTCTTCCAGCGCTGATGAAGACTTATAACACACACCATGGGGTCGCACACACTCACACACACACGCACACACACACACTCTACGAAATCTTTAGTGCTCATCAGAGGCCATATAAAATCTTCTGTAAAATCAACAAGACTCGACATCATCCGCTGGGTCAAAGGTCAGCGCCACACGACTGAAACTGGGTTGAGGTCAGCAAAAGAAGAGTAAAACAGTCTCAGGATCTCAGGTCCGCTCATTCTTCTGAGAAAACTTGAGGTAATGTTGATAGTATGAAGGAAAAATGAAATAATTCAAACATTTCTGTTGCACATCATAAAGACCAGCTACTCAGTGTTTCACTGTTGTTTCTGGCACTACAAGCCCGTTTATGATCATAAACACAATTGCAATTTGTTTTATGAAGCTTCCAACTTTGTTGAAAATTTCTTAGCATTCATAATTGATTTCTGCACATTTTCAAATGCCTTTTATGTTTGGATTTAATGTTTTTGTTTGGTTTCACTCTTAACCCAGAAAATCATCATAAATCATCATTCATCATCATTACATATTAATGACTTAAAAAGACAACAACTATATATTCTAAATAAGGAGTGAAATATTAATAATAATAATTAAAAACGTTGTTACCTTCAAATGACAAGTTGTAAATAAAACATTATTTAAGATTATTGAAACACGTTTTACAAGAAAATACTAACTCAGTTTTTCTACTTCAAAATTGTACATGTATTTCAATGTGTAACTTGCAGTTTCTTTGTAATTACTTGTGAAATTTCGAGTGTGACTGGTGTAAATCGCCCGCTTCAGTCTCAGTCATTTCAACACGACACACACGTCTGATCAGAAGTGAGCGCTTGTTTACAGGGAGTCTGATCTGATCTCTCCACGCCGAGAACATTCAAAGCAAGAGGAAAGAAATACTTCTCTGCACTGCAAACTAGATTTGCTTCCTCAGTGTTTCTGTCTTGTTTCTAAACTTTACCTAAACATTTTTAAATCAAGATTCATTTACTGGAGAAGCACGATGTCTGAAGATATTAATCTACTTAAGTTTATATTTAAAACAAGAAAAATGTCTGCCAATGGGGTCAGACAATTAAAAAGGCAGCTGTTTGTTTTTTTCTTGTTTTAACATAAAGCACAAATTCAATTTTGATAAAATTTTTCAGAAAACAAGACTTGAGCCCTTGAGCACGTTTGCTTCTCGAGTATCTTGTGTTTTTCTGATGAATGTTGATTTAAGAATGATAGATATTTGTAATGGGAGACCAGACAAAAATACTGAGGAAGCAAATCATTTTTTGCAGTGTGACAGAAAAATTATGGCAAATACCATACAGTCTTCAGCCTTTAATGTCCTCAAGTGCTCTCTGTACACACACACACACACGTTAGTGTGTGTGCGCCTGCGTGTGTGTGTGAGAGCACTTGCTCAGGGCGGATGGCGGTTCTGATGGTCTACGTATACGAGGAAACAGCCGGTAACACGAGCCGGCCAGCGGAAACACAGCGAGAATTAGAGGTGGAAAACTGAGCAGAGAGAGAGAGAGAGAGAGAGAGAGAGAGAGAGAGAGAGAGAGAGAGAGAGAGAGAGAGAGAGGGAGAGAGAGAGAGAGAGAGAGAGAGAGAAAGAGAGAGAGAGGGAGGTAGAGGTAGAGAGAGAGGTAGAGAGAAAGAGAGAGAGAGGGAGAGAGAGAGAGAGAGAGAGAGAGGGAGAGAGAGAGAGAGAGAGAGAGAGAGAGAGAGAGAGAGAGAGAGAGAGAGAGAGAGAGAGAGAGAGAGAGAAAAGAGAGAGAGAGGGAGGTAGAGGTAGAGAGAGAGGTAGAGAGAAAGAGAGAGAGAGGGAGAGAGAGAGAGAGAGAGAGAGAGGGGAGAGAGAGAGAGAGAGATAGTCATATCACTGGAGAGATACGATTAAATATTAAAAGTACAAGATCTCCCCACTGACTGCTATTAAATAATACAGAGAAACAGAGCGACAGACGCAGGGCACCTGTTATTCTCACACTCGTCCTCTCCAGTCCTCACACAACACACACACACACACTGTGTCACATTATAATATATATATATATTTTGGGGCTAAAATTGAAGAACATCACAAATTTATAGATTTATATAGACTTATATAGTGAGAAGATTCACCCAGGATGCAGATTCAAGAGAAATGTGTTGTTAAATACTGATATAAATGGTCAAATCTCATTACATATTGTGTATTTTACCCAGTATTTGTGTGTGCCCCATGTTTATCCCATCTTTTTTATTTATTTATAATAATGTATGAAACGTTGAAGAGAGATCTGCTCAGCGATGATCTACGGTTCAGCAGAAACCACACGTCAGAGTCATTCCAGCGTCACTTCTAATGAACTGTGTTTATCAGCCAGATTCCCTGAGGGGAACTACATTACCCACAATCCTGGAGAGAAATCCACCAATCAGAGGAGACGCTGTTAAAATATACCCTTTTAAAGTAAAGCCATCAGTAAGTCAATAGTTTTATATCGTACTGTTTTTGATTTACACTGCAAAAACACACACACATATATATATATATATATATATATAAATCCTCAGTATTTGTCTTGTTTTCTGATACAAATATATAAATGCATTCACTCAGGCAAAGCAAAACCGATAGGAAAAAGTATTTAAGTGACTTTATGCTTCATGTTTTTCCTTTGAATTAAGTTTATTTTTCAAAGCCTATTGGCAGATATGTTTCATTTTTCAATTTTGGTAAAAAAAAAAAACTAATACCTTGAGTCATTTTGCATCCCAAGAAAATGTTTTGATATTTCTACTGGAAAACAAGACAAACATTCTGGTGCCTCATTCCTAATAGTTCATTTCCCCATACATAAATATATGAACAAAGACACACACACACACACACACACACACACACACACACACACACACACACACACGATATTCATGCTGCCTTCTACTGATATCCAGATCTTATAATAAGACACAAGGCCTGCATACATGTGTGTGTAAAGTACAAGTCTGCAGAACACACTGACGCATGTGTGTTTCAGTGTGTTTGTGAGACGCATCTTTGCACCTGAGCGACGCGTGTGATTAAGATCTGGCGCACAGAGATTGTCGCTGAGGTTTTTGAGGATTGAGCAATCCTCACACACGCACTTTCCCACAAAGGCCTAGTTACACACACACACACACACACGGCACACGGAAACAGACTCTAACCTCAAATCTACTAAATTAGAGCACAAGCCAGTGTGAGACTAAAAACACACAAAAAGAGAGGTCAGTGACGAGCTGCAACACACAATCACTACAGCGACGCCACAGAGGACAACAGAACTGCACATTGAAACGAGGAGTTTTCAGTGTGTGTGTGTGTGTGTGTGTGGTTGGAGGTGTGATAGAGGAACGTATTTTTCGGTGAGCAAATGGCACATTTCAGATTTCCACTTCCACACTTCTCATATCCTCCCTGAAATAAACTGCAGATGTAGCTTTTCAACAACACGTCGAGAACGCAACAGCTCAGCCGCGAGACCACGGTCTGGTCAAATATCAGTGCAGATATGAAGAGCGCTGCAAAACACACACACTTGAAGACCGCCGAGCGCCACGCTAAACCAGAACAACTCAACACGCCTTTAAAAACTTTTGTGATCGGCAAAAAAAAAAAAACTAGTTTGAGTGAAAGCCGTGACCTCGGTGTCAGAGAGTTTTCCATCAGATCTGACCTCTGACCTCTGGGCTCGGACATGCCTTCCACATGAGAGATGAAGATGCTGACAGCGTCCATCAGGGCAAACACACACACACACACACACACACACACGGATCAAACATCAGACACACAACACAGGAATCAGAGGATTCTTCATCAGCGAGGCCCTCGTTATTCTCACCTAAACTCTAAAAATACATATTATTCTCACTTTCATATGTTTTTGTTGAATATCATGAAGCTTTTATGGCTTAGATCGCATGCTATTGTGAGAATATGTAGGAAAACCCAGGTCATATTTATTCAGAGGCCCAAAATATGATATTAACAAGGCAAAAGATGAAATTCTGATGCTTGCAATGTAAATCAATGAGATCTTACAGTATTAAATACAATATAGTCGTCACTCTATATCTGCCAATAATGTCTTAGTAAGATGATATTTAATGCTTAGGTTTTATGATCAAAGCTCTGTAGTTTTAATGCGATGCAATGATGATTTATGAAGAAATAAACCTTCCTTAAAAGCCTGATGATCATATTCGATACTTCGATGATTGATAATCAAGTGAACCTGCTTCAGTCCAGTTGAAATATCACTGGAAATATCAAAGTTATTACGTTTACTTTATGAAATTTGAGGGCAGAAAGACACGTGACGCTCGAGCTGACGTTTCAACAATATTAAATAAAAGACTTTTACTTGCTGAAACTATAATCAGACGACCATCGAGATGATCATTAGAGACCTTAGAAATGCATGTGTCGAATTAAACACAGCAGGCTTCAATAAACCGTGAGAGTGAATAAAATACACACTACAGCCATTAGATTCACGCATCTAGTGTTTTGCCTAAAGAATCCATTAAAAGCAGAATCCAGAGCTGATGAATATAGTATTAGCTTTAAATAAAACACACACACACACATTGACAAAGAATACACAGCACATTTATTCATCCTGGCTTTTTCTCTGATAAGACACACCATTCTCCACGAACACAGATGCGTATCAAGATTTATTATTCCAGAAATAACTTCCATTTGTCCGTTCTGAGACATATCCCAAAGCTAATCTCGCTCTGTTAGCATTCAAATTACCTATTACGCTAGTTAATACAGCGCTGTGTACGAACACCGCTCGAGGTGAGAGGCCAGCCGCTACAATGCTATCATACATAAAAATGCTCTCTATTCATATCTCTGCCATTTAAATTCCAAAAGCTAAACAAGCGGCGTGAATCACGGGCCGCTCATTCTGGAAGGATAATATCGTATGAATATTTGATTGTTTCCTTGAAGGGGTGTTGCGTGGGCTAAACAGAGGAGCGCTAGTTTGTTGACAGTGCGGAAAGGCGTCTCAGGCTGGAATTTTTTCCGCCCTTGTGCGGTTTAAATTACTGATGTTTATCATTTAGCGCTGCGCTAGCACTCACTGATGACACAGTATACTGGTGGAGAGCCGTCAGTCAGTCGCCGGCCTGATGCTACGCGCACGCTAGCAGTTTCACAGCGCTAATATGCTACCGGCTTGAAACATGGAAAATGTACATATTTTTGTATGTATTTTTATCCATATCTATTTATTTCTGCCGTGGTTAGCTAAGTGAAGTGGTCTAGCCTGCCCAAGCTGGTCTGGTTTTGATGGTTTTTGACCAACAGCACTGGGAAACCAGCTAAACACAAGCTTGGTCAGGCCACAAACTAACCCATCTCAAGCAAGTGCTGTATTTGACACAAGCATTTCTACAGTCTCGAAATGATCAGCAGGATCTAAACTTGGCTGATGAACCTCACTCGATCTCCTCCAGGCCTGCTGTCGTCTGGCTGATAGTTTAGACTGGTTTAGCAAGTAATAATAACTCTAATATTGTTTGTAATATTTCAAGGTGAACACTTTCTGGACAAAAGCAGCTTAGCTTGATTATCCATACATTATTTTTTGGAAAAAAATTGAAAGTTAATAGAAAGTCCTTTCATTATTATCTAGTCTTTAATAATGTTCTCAAAAACATTTATTTTTGTTCATGGAGTGTTTTTGTTTTGTTTGTTTGTTTGTTTGTTTTTTTTAGAAATATTTCAGTCGAATGTTGGTCTAACATTTTTTTTTTTTTTTTTTTTTTTATGTTACTACTTGTTTCATAAGTAACGTTCCCATAATGTTTACAAAATGTAATGTTTTCTTAATGGTCACATAATCAAGAAAATACATTTTGGAAACATTTTTACAAATCTGGATGCTGTGAATGTACTGATAACCTTCAGAAATAATGCTTTCATAGCATCTTTCAATCATCACTGTATTGCATTATGTTTAAAAAACTACAGAGCTTTGATCATAAAACTAAGCATTTAAGTATCATCTTACTAAGACATATTATTGAGTGAGCATCTTTCAATCATCACTGTATTGCATTATGTTTAAAAAACTACAGAGCTTTGATCATAAAACTAAGCATTTAAGTATCATCTTACTAAGACATATTATTGAGTGATATTTATATTCATTTTTTGTAAGTATGTTCTATACTGTTATAAAGTGATTTACAGAATTGAATCTTCCTTGTTGTCCATATTAATATCAGCATCTGCATCTGCAAACTTTTATTTATCTATAGATTCCTTATTATATTTTGCCTAAAGGTTCGATAAACTGTTCCATAAAAAAAAACTAAATAAAAATAAATAATAATAATAAAAATATCTACATATCAGCAAACCACCCACCTTAGGCTGGTTTAACAATATTCCTGAAACATTATTATTAATTTGTATTGGACTTGAAAAACTGAACGATCAAATACTAAACTTGTAAACAAAAGTACTGTGGTGGTACTATGGTACAATATCATGGTACTTTGATTAAGAGCACGGTGTTGAATTATTACTGTAATATTTCCATGCTACCATACCTGAAAAACCATTGTACTTTACTATAAGTGTAATAATTATTTTCCACAATGTTATATACAGTACGAAGAGTGATTTAATGATCTATTATAAAACCCTTGACAATAAGCAGTTGTTGTGGAGCTTGTGGCCCGTGATTTAATAACCCAGCATTTATACTCAACAACATCATACACAGTGCTCACAACACTCAATTAAATGAAGTAACGAGCCCCCGCTCACAAAAATTACACATAACGCACAAATGACTTGCATAAACATCGGCCTCATAACTAACACAGATGTGTGTCTATCCACGAGGCCTCTAAACGTGAAGCGTGACTGCTCATCTTCTTTAAGGAGGAAGCGTAATCTATGTATATATCTCTCGATTCAACTTTCGTCTCCAACAGATCCGGGAACACCTCGCCTGTGTAAAATCTGAGCCAGCGAGCTCAGGGAGAAAAGCAGCCCTGCACAAAGGCCGCCGCACTCCTGTGGAAAGAAATATGCAGATGGAAGTTGATGTATGAAATTAACCTTTGCTTTTCTAACTCCTGTCTCTGGCTCTCCAAGCCCTGGCTCACATGTAGCATACAAATGACCGGCCGCCGCTCCTGCATATTGATTCTTTAGTCTCAGGGAATTCGGCTTCCCCTCCTCCTCCTCCTCCTCCTCCTCCTCGTCTGCCTGTGTTTCCCACAAATCTGCGTGGAGGACAGTGGGGAATATGGTTTATGGGAGGAAGGGCTCGTTTCTCTTTTGTGTACACCGTTCTTTAGCATTACAAACTAGCTGCTTCTCACGCCGAGCACGAGTGGAGACGCACCGCACCGGAAACACACCACAGGGCTCATACACCTTCAGTGTCTCACAGCACATGTAGTTCAGAAGGACACAGATACAGAAATAAGCAGGAATTAAACAATGAACAAATATCGTAAAGGACAGTCAGAGTGAGTAATGTGGGTGATTATGTAGAAGCAGTGTTTGTCCTAGCCGAACGCCAGACGTGGCAGAAGTGAGTCGGTCGGTGTCTCCGCTGCGGGCGAAGCCGGTCCTGGACTCCACATACAGAAGCTGTGGACTAACGCCGGACACTACAGGCAACGACACAGGGCTTTCAGGCACCTGAGACTTGGAGATTTTGAGCTTTTGGGCTTTGCATAAAGTGTTTTTTAGGACTGGTGAAAAAAAAACCATCCAAAATACACTTTTAAGTGTGTCTTTTATAGCAATTTATCTATTTGCGTCTGTAGATTTCAAATACCGTACATATCTTTAAAGGCCGTTTTCTCAAAATGAGTTTTTTTTTTTCCTCTTGATTCACTAGTTTTATTCCCATCTCTATTCTCAAGGTTTTTACTGAGGGGTTTGTTCATGTATAATTTGCCTGATTTTATACAGCAACTTATCCCTAAAAAAGGGTGAACATTATTATTATTATTATTATTATTATTATTATTGGGCTGTTGACAGTATTTTCAGATTTATGGAGTGATAAAAAGGAAATCCAAAATCCCCTCACTAAAAACCTTTGACTCTAATACGTTGAAAAAATGGAAACAAGAATTTTGAGCCCGACTTCCTCCAATGTTCAGATTTTTGTTCTAGAAATATATGGATATTAGTGCATATTCAATTAGATCTCATATTTAAAGATAACATTTCAGAAAACTTGTAATAAATTTTTTTTTTTTTGTGCAATTCTTTATGTAATCAATAAACTGGGGAAGTATGGTGATATCTATTTACCCTATTCACCTGGTGTGTCTTGCCTTAATCATGAAATATGTTCAGATTTTTGCATTAGTAACAATTTCCATCGACATGACTGCGGTACACTGGAAAACGTGCCTGTGGAGACATTTCTTCAAATTGATATTACGTTGCACATTTCGCAACACTTTCAAAGTAAAACTTGCAGCGAGTGTCTCTTAAAGCAAGTTAAGTTTCGTTCAAAACAAATGAACGTGAATCTGTTGATGTTTTATTACACTGGTTGTACGTGTCATGGCAGTTTGTACATGAAGAAGTTCGTCATGTTTGAAAATAACTTCTCATATGAAAAATTCTGTGGATTTTATTACGAAATGCAATCACACACTCTCTTTAATCTCTGTAGCGCCTGCGTCTGCTTTACTACTAGATTCAGCACCAAATAAACACGAGTGAACATCAGAAGGAATGCTGGAAGATCCAGAACAACTTTCTGAAATACACATCATGTCTCGTGTAATCCATCAATCGGTGTTTCAACCGCGGAAAGACGTCAATAAAACAGCAGTGAACAATGTCATGACGTCACATTTATCCAAAAAATAACTCTAGACAGGAGCATTATGCTAAATATATGCACTATATTGCATATTCATTGTATTTTCACTTCACCTGTTCTTCAGTATTTAATGTTTTTTTGAATAAATCCGTCATGTTTTTACGACAGTGACCATAAACACTAAAACAAATGAGTAGAAACATAATTAAGTCATTAAAATGTATTATTATAATGTTAGAATTATTAAAAAAACTCCCTTATGTGTAATTTAAATGCAAGTAGCCTACAAATCAGTTAATACAGTGATGTACCAGCTGTGGTTCCCTGTATATTTTACAGAGTTAGTTGAGAGATATATTTTTTTTCATTGAGGAGATTTGCCATGCGCTGAACCCGATAGGGCCCAATTAATCGATGAATCGAATCGAATCATGAAGTTTATGTCAATGCCCAGGCCTTGTGAACCGTAATAATGTTGTTGGTGTTTTACTGCCACTGGTCTTCATTTCAGATTGAAATTGGAGGGAGTTTTTGCCCTTTTGGAATAAAAAAAAAGACAATGGTAACTAGTTTCAGCCCACATAACATTACTAAAGATATTATTTCAAACAAATAAATGTGTAACTTGGTATTGGCCAATAATGTTGTTAAAAAAAAAATAAGTGTCAGAAAGATTCAAAAAAGCTTCTGATTGAGATCTCAGATTAATATATTATGATTTCATATAGAAACAGAAATAGTTGTGTAAGTTATTGTCACCAAGCTCAGTTCTTGAGAGAGGAGCAGAGAACGAGGCTTTGTGGCAGCGTCAGAAACACACTGCAATGCTATTAATGTGTGTTATTAGTCTGAAATGAAGGAGCGTGGTGAAAGACAACTATAAGAGGGCGTATACAGACTTCCCTGGAGGCCGGCCGCTCCCCGCTGTAATGAAATAAAGACAGTGATGCTGGCAGAGAGAGAGTGACACAAATGTATATGGAGGTGAAGAGGTGGCCAGGCCAGAGCTGCCGTAATCACATCATCTGCTGGGACACACACACACACACACCGCAGAGAGAGAGAGAGAGAGAGAGAGAGAGAGAGAGAGAGAGAGAGAGAGAGAGAGAAGAGAGAGAGAGAGAGAGAGAGAGAGAGGGGAGAGAGAGAGAGAGAGAGAGAGAGAGAGAGAGAGAGAGAGAGAGACAGAGAGAGAGAGAGAGAGAGAGAGAGAGAGAGAGAGAGAGAGAGAGAGAGAGAGAGAGAGAGAGAGGGGACACACATCCCACCTGGAGGAGGAGGAGCGGAGAGAGAGGACACACACACACACACACCGCAGAGAGAGACGAAGGACACCGCACTGGTCGACTGAGATTTTTTGCATGTTAATGTAAAGTAAAACCATTAAAATAAGAATTTAAAATATGAAAAAAAAAAACATGAAATCAAAATTGACCTTGAGCGATTCATCTATGCACGTTATTCATGAACCCCCCCCCCCCCCCATCACAATGTAATTACTTTCTCTTCCTCTCAACAGCTTTTCATTTCTGATGATGTAATCTAGGACATGTGGGCGGGGCAAGATTATACAAGCCAATCCAATATAATTTATTTAAATCCCAATGAACACGTCCTGCCTATTATTTACAGAAGAATATCCTATTTGAGTTAAATACACATTACATTTCTTTATTCCGATGTTTATATTCATGAGTTCATCACTCTTCATGGTTTCCAGTTAGCCACCCAGTTAAGCCATGAGCCGTGACATGTTTGTGTCATGTTTCACATTTTGTTGCGAGGATTTTATTTGCGAGCTTTTCAGTTCTGCTATGAATCTAAACTGGTGTTTACCATTTAATAAATTGTACATGATTCAACACATTTTTTTAAGTCAGTTTAATGTAACTTAAGTTGAAATGACTTATCCAAGGTGAATGCACTTACAAATTTAAGGCAGCGACTTTTTTGTTTTGTACAGTGCGCTTGAAGAAAACAAGAGCCGACCAATGGCGTAACACACTGACGATCATCTGTGTGAACTAGACGTCACCCACAAACCCTGTCCTCTGAACATGTCCACCAATCAACGCCAGCAAACTCAACGTCATCATGACTGACAGGCAGAGAGTTTCTGATCGGCTAACAGAGAGCAGAGTTTCCTCTTTTCATCTCGCTGAGACGATGGCTGTCACACACACAGGTGTGAAGCCTCAAGACGCCCGTTTCATCCTATCCACATTAATTGTATGTGTTTAATTCCAAACAAAGAGCTTGCTGTGTGTTGTTCATAATTCATGATTAGCCGAGAGTCTCCAGGAATCTTTCATTTTACACACTCACTGGGACGCTTTGGCAGAAATACACAAGCAGGGACACACAGAAATGACTCTTCGGCTCTCAGTAATGTCATTGACAGGCCCACCCCCCCCTCCTCATGACACAGCCATGCCCCATGTCCACATCCAGACAGCTTTGGACTCATTTTCCCAGCATTCCCACTGAGCTGCTCTGCATTGCAGAACATGCGCGACGGGAGGTCCTTCTGTAGTCCCTATTTATAGCCGGACGCCGCAGAACACGCTACTCTCTCTCTTCCTCGCTCGCTCGCCTGCCAAACTCGCTTTCTGTACGCCACCGGACTGAGTCATTCACACACACTCCTGAGCTGCAAAAACAACCAATTAAACCAAACATTAGAAGAGGTTTTGGACAAGATCAGGACTCCAGGTCCAGCCCAGCTCACAAAGATGTGTTCAAAGAGCATTTTACTAACGTTCCCATTACATTATGGAAACATAATCATTCAAAACGTCCAGATTTTAACATGTTCAATCAAGCTTTTAATGCTGTTTATGTGTCTATGTGGTGTTTTTAATACGCCAAATGTGTAAATTCATAAGTCGACAGCATTGCTGAGTATTTCCTCCTTAAAACTGCAGTGAACCAAAGACAGTCTCAAAAACACGCTTTGAAATCGCTGGTGTTTCTGACGTCACAAACTACCTTGTAACCAATCAGATCAACGTGTGATCGTCAACCAGTGGATCTCTGAGCTGAGTGAGTGAGTGGAGGCGGGGCTCATTTGCATATTCATAGAACCACACATACTAAATGAGGCAAGGGTGTCGAGTTACAGTCAAGATATTTTAAGACATGAAGAATTTTGTCATTTTAGTGATCAAAGATGAGTTTTAAGGGATAAAACGATCGACTACAGGATCATTTTACAAACATCATGCGAACGTCACTTTTGAAGCAAGTAGTAATGTTTAAAAAACGTTAGACTAAACGTCCAATTGAAACCTTAAAAAAAAAAAAAGGTTACACGCACGATGAATGAATAACATTTCTGTGCTCATGTTTTGTGTACGTTATTAAAGACCAGATAACTATGAAGGAATTAGTTCTATTAACGTTACGGGAAGAACGTGTGTTCGTAACTTTGAGAAAACCTTCCCCGGACGCTCGCCTCCGACGGGCCGACAGAAAGACGGAAATAAAGGCCGGTTCAGAACGCTGGGACATGTTTACCGCAGACACTCAATCCTACCCTCAGGCATTACGCGCCTATTTACAGTACAGTCTATTGATAGCAGCAAACTTCATAGTTTATTTCAATTAAGAGATAGGAAATAGGAAATCACATTTAAATCAATCACACCTCTCCCCAGGCCGAAATCAATGCCGCCTTTCCAGGGGTTTCTACACAGGAGCGCCACGTCCCGATATCCTCTGGTACACTTCACTGCCAGCTGCGTGAGTGTGTGTCCATGAGCGTAGTGTGTGTGTGTGTGTGTGTGTGTGTGTGTGTGTGTGTGAAAGGCTCTCGATCAATGCTTCCCACAAAGGCATTACTTGGGAGGGCGGACGTATACAGAAGCTCTTTAATGGAACACAACCTACATTAGTCCGGTAAAGGAGAGATCGGCTTACGAGGCTCTGAAAGACGGATATTTCCGCAGTCGGAGCGAGAGAATGTCGGATACGGAGGATCATTGTAATGAAATTACTATTCATAGTCTTTTCTTCAAATGGCGGGACGCTTAGTAATCAGATATATAGAGTCAATCGCCACGGGCGGATCTAAATGTGTCCCGCGAAGACAACCAAATTCAGCTTACAGCACACAAACACACACACACACACACACACACACACACACTCTCTCTCTCTCTCACGGTCCGCATTACTGAAACACGAGCAGAATGAGTCTGATCTGAGCAAGAAAATAGTGGACATACTGTTAATAAACTGATGCATACTGCATTTTACACAATTGTAATAATGTATGCATGATTAATTGGAAACTATATGAATAATAGAATAAATTTTCATTAATTTTTGCATGAACTATTACTTTAAAAAAATTCAAATGAAAGGGTTTAGGCTGTCTATGCAGCTGAACAAACAGTAGACGTCCATCATCTGAATCTTTCACGTTCTCACAAGGATATTATTGGTCTTTTTTTAAAACACTGTCCACATTTATTCCCAAAAGACTATTAGCCGAGCCATGATTTTAACTGTGTTCTCCTCCGTGCAATTAGCTCAGTGATTGAATATTGAGGTTGTGAAGATGGATAGGAGGCTTGAGCTGTGATCTTCCTTCGGGTCAGGAAATCACACTGAGAGAGAGAGAGAGAGAGAGAGAGAGAGAGAGAGAGAGAGAGAGAGAGAGAGAGGAGAGAGAGAGAGAGAGAGAGAGAGAGAGAGAGAGGGGGAGAGGGAGGGAGAGAGAGAGAGAGAGAGAGAGAGAGAGAGAGGGAGAGAGAGAGAGAGAGAGGGAGAGAGAGGGGGAGAGAGAGAGAGAGAGGGAGAGAGAGGGGGAGAGGGAGGGAGGGAGAGCGGATGAAAGAGAGTGTTAACCCTGCAAACTCTGTACGATTAACTCGCACAACCTAGTTTGTTGTGAATAAGTCAAAAAAAAACAAAAATGGAAGAGACTGAACAACAACAACAAACACCCACAGAGCTCACAAAGACCTTTTAATGCTCATAACTTCTGGAGAGAAACAGTGCAGACACTGAGCGAAGATGACACTGTCTAGTGTGTCGAGCGTCGAGTGTGTGTCGAGAGTATGCCTTCACTGAAAGGCTATGCGTTCAGGACAAAACTGGCTATATTTTGAGCTTTAGCAGAGCAACATGCTAATGACAAACTGTTCAGGGCTGCGTTTCCCGAAAGCATCGTTAGTAGGGTTGGGTATTGGTTGGGTTTTATCCGATACCAGTACCTACTCGGTATTTTTCAAACGGTTCCGGTGCTTAAACGGTTCTTGAAACGGTACTTAAGAAAACTAAACTGCACACACTTTATCAAAAAAAATAATACCTGTGTGTGTGTGTGTGTGTGTGTGTGTGTGTGTGTGTGTGTGTGTGTGTGTGTGTGTGTGTGTGTGTGTGTGTGTGTGTGTGTGTGTGATTTTCTGAAAAAGATTTTCTGATTAAATGAAAAATTGTGCCCTTTAAAAGGCTACTGATGTAGCACAAAACACTTGAGTTAAGATAAAAATTTTGTCTTCTCATATTATGACTTTTACAGAACAGAGAAATATCTGACACTGAGCAGAAATATTTAACACACACAGTATAGCCTCATATAAATATACTTGATATTGATATACTTCATACTTGATATGCAAGATTTGCAGTTGGCATTAAAATGCTAGACTTACCCGAAGAGGAACACTGGCAGCTGAACTTGAACTTTAGTCAAGCGTGTCAGAGGTTTTGGGTTCTAATCCGCATTTGTAGTTTTTTTTTTTTTTTTTTTTTTTTTAAACCGATTATGCTCATCAGTGGTTGTATATCAAGCAGGGACACTTTGTGTCCATTATATTTTGAGATTTCACCAGAACGAATAGATATGAGGCGCCATCTAGTGCTTAAATCAAACTTCATTCACGCACATATGAAACCCTTGCATACACGTATACTAGGTAGTCACACATACATGTATACTGCTGAATGCTCAAACTAATACATATGAAATGCACAACTTCTAAAGTCGCTCACGCACACACACGCAAACTCTACACACACTAGACGCGCGGAACTCTCCGCGCACATACTCATCTGAGACGCGAGCACACACACACACACACACACACTCACACAAACTCTCCGCGCACATACTCATCTGAGACGCGAGCACACACACACAAACTCTCCGTGCACATACTCATCTGAGACGCGAGCACACACACACAAACTCTCCGCGCACATAATCATATAGACGGCACCTCATAAATAGATCGATCTCCGCAACGTATTGAAGCGCGCGTCCGAGTGAAGATAGTGCGGTGTGCGCGAGCCACGAGAAAACACTGTATCCGCGCCACTGATCGCAGCGGCAACGAGCACTTTGATCACTTGATTTAAAAAAACACATTTCAGCGCTAGATCGTCTCTTATTTAACAAACGAACTAAATGAATGCTTTGCTGGTTAACTGGAGATGTTTTATTATTGGATCATTCGTGCCGCGAGATGTTTTATAGGGGGCGGTAAAAAAACGTCAGGCACCGAAATCAGGCACCGAAAGTTTCGTTCTTATTCGGTCTGGTTACTACCGTTTACGTCGGAACCGGTTCCCTATTGGAACCGGGTTTCGGTACCCAACCCTAATCGTTAGCCAACTGTGGTCGCAAGTTCCGTCATTATCAGCAGTTTAAAGGGATAGTTCAGTTTGAAATAAAATTTTGATATGTTTTAGCTTACCTCAAGGGCATCCAAGATATGTAGGTGTCTTCGTTTCCGCAGTAGTTTAAATGTTGATATTTTTAGGTCAAACCGTTCTTGTCTGTCAGTCGTATAATGCAGGTCTATGGTCACTGTCTCAAAGAGCATGCACAGAGTCCAAATTAAACAATTCCCCATCGTCCAAATTAAACAATTCCCCATCGTAAGTACACACTGATGGCCTAAGACACGAAACGAGCGGTTTGTGTGAGAAAACGAACAGTATTTATATCGTTGTTATCTCTTGTAACACAGCCACGTCAGTGACCATAGACCTGCATTATACGACTGACAGACAAGAACGGTTTGACCTAAAAATATCAAAATTGAAACTACTGCGGAAAAAAAGACACCTACATCTTGGATGCCCTTGAGGTAAGCTAAAACATACCAAAATTTTATTTCAAACTGAACTATCCCTTTAATGAGTCAGTGTTTCCCGAAAACATTGTTCTAACGAACATTCGCAAACCTTATCGCAGAGCTGTGTGTTCATAACGACACTCTAGACCTGTGGTTAGAAGAAGAGTTTATAGTTTGCATGAAATGTGGACTCAGTAAATCCTTATCTTGAGCAAAATAAGCAAACTGACATTCAGTGCAATCTGTGCTTTTTATTTAGAATACATACAAATGTAATTTACGCCTTTTAGTTTGTCAAGAGATTTAAAGCGTCGTGTTTGAAGAGTGCGCATGTGCGAACGAGCTCTAGTACGTAAGAACGAGCCTATGAGTGAATCTGTAAATAAAGCAAAATAACTTCAATATTATAGCTCAATAGTCCTCAGATGTCATGCCTGTAATTTATAGCAAAACATCTCGCGTTAATTCGATCTCAAACAGATTCATTAAAAGTAGTTATTACTCCACCACATGCGTGACAACATTAACTAACGTGATTGAACAACACATTTGCGACAGTACGGTTTGGGGAAACAGTCGTGACGAGCTAGTTGATTTCTTCAACGCTCTGGTAGTGAAGTTACGGCGCTGTACGGGAAACACACCCCAGTTTGATCCTCCAGTGCAGAGTGTGTATTTGATCAGGTCACGACGTCTAGGAAGCTGCTTTTCCAGACAACAGAATTAAATGGTGAATGCTAACGGAGATCTTTCTGCCAGTGTTATAGACCACCTCGAGCGCAGCGGCTCGGCAGATTCCAGAACAGCTAATGTGTGTGTCTAAACATTTGGATTAAAGGAAGCATTGGAATATTGTATTCCTGCAGAGCGAAACACCGATACCCGGCTCACGCTTTAAAGCAGCGGCTGCTCGATACAGGAGCAGAACGCACTACAGGGAACCGCTCGCCTGATGAGAACGATGACTGATGTCTCATAACATCCTGAGAAAAGAAAGTTTATGGATTGAAGCATCGATCAGCTTGATCTGAGGTGTAGATGTTTCTCAAGCACGTGTGCTCAACAGCAGACTCAGGTCAGTTCAGGTGGAGGACACACTCCGACACACACACTGTTTTCCTCCAGAGACCTGCAGTGTGTTATCCTAACAAAGGGACTCGTCTCTCTATAAATTACCCTTCCTCCGCTCGCGCTAATTAGAGACGAGCGACATGAAGCGGAGCTAAAGCTAAAGCCGAGGTGTTTGCAATTACACACGCTATCCGCTCGGCTCTGGTGTTTGTTGGGCCCTGGAAATAAGTGCATTATGTATAAGCTCCGGATATACTCAGAGGAATATTTCATTGCTCAATGGTTGCTCTTTCAAAGCTCAGGAGATGCGGTTGAAATCGCTTTATCTACATTTAAAGGGATATTTCGCCTAAAATGTTTAATTCTGCCATCATTTACTCCAAACCTCTATGACAAGCCCACATTTTTTATTCCAGAAAAGTTTAATAACATTTCGTTTTTGATCGAATTTTTCCCAGCTAACAAAGAACGTTCTCTAACATTCTGGAAAGGTTCTCTCAACGTTGTGAACAAACGTTCAAAGAATGTTATATCATTAGTAAAAAAGTAAGGTTAGGAGATTTTTCATTATCGTAACCGTTTAAATAGCGTTCAAATCACGACAACGTTTTAGAAACATTGCAAATCCCTGTTCCCACAACGCTGTAAGAACATGTCAGCTGGGTTGAAATATTCACAACCCGTTTTACTTCTGTAATTTGACATTTCCAAGTGATTCCTTGGTAGAAAAATAAATAGGCTAAATGAAATTGGTCAATCTGAGACGTCTGACGCTATCACGGGGAAACACATTATTTCTCTGGAATAAAATCCATGCAGAAAACTTCATCAAAGTCTCCATTCGTTCTCCAGTTTACCTCACTGCTGCCTAGGAGAAGTACTAGCAATTTTCTTTCTGATTTGCTTTCGTATGGGTTAAACTTCACTCACTCTCTCACACACACACACACACACGTCATCATCGCCGGTGTATTTGTCTTGTGGTGGCGGTGTTCGATCTTCTTAAGGAATAAATGCGTAAGAGAAAGCAAACTGCCGCTATCTGTGAGCTGAAGATATGACTCTCGTCTAATACTCTTATGTAAACCCAACCCAATCAACCACAACAAACCCCGAGCTGCAGATCTCACACACACTGATATCTCCTGCAGAAGACCCTCAGCGCCCCGTCCCGGCACTTCTGACGAGCAAGCCGATAACAGAGGCACGGGAGACGGGGAACATCTCTGGGATGAGAATAACACACTGAGCACAGAAACAAAAGCAGAGCAATATCAGGGGTGTGGACAGCAGACAGTTCAGGAACGCAACGCAAAATACATACAGAAGTGTGTTTATTTATTGCTATATTGTGGTGGCTGATTTTCATTTTAAGGACACATAAAAAAAATGAGACATTTTTTGAAATATTCTCTTCCTGGTTCCAGCTTTGGGATTAAAACGTTCACTTTTTAACAGGGAAAGTTATTTTACGCATATGCTAAGATAAAAAACAAACAAAAAAAACATTTATAGAACATTCTTATAACATTATTAATATTTGAAACAAGTTCTCATGATGTTGAGAGAAATGTTTTTTTTTTTTTTTTTTTTTTTTTTTACGAATACCTGCCATATAGCAATATTAATTACATATTTATTATTCAAATATTTAAATTTCTCGTTTAAGCACCCGAAACTAAAGCATAAAAATCTCAGTGTTGTGGAGGCAATGTTTACAGCACAGTTTAGAAATGCAATACAAAATAAATACAGTGTGTTTATTAATTGGTATATTTTGGTGCCTGATTTTCATTTTATGGACCAAAAAAAAAAAAAAAGAGACATTTCTCAAAATATTTTTTTTCTAAAGAAGTCAAATGTTCACGTTTTAACAGGGAAAGTTAGTTAGATGCTGACACATTTAAAGAACATGCTTATAACATTATTAATATTTGAAACAAGTTCTCATGATGTTGAGAGAAATGTTTTACGAATACCTGCCATATAGCAATATTAATTACATATTTAATATTCAAACATTTGAATTGCTCGTTTAAGCCTGATTAGCGCTCTTGAGTGATATTAAGTCACTTGTCCAGCATCATTACCTCTCAAAGTCCATGAACACACAGTGGGGTTCCTTCATTCCCACAGGTTTAATTATGAAAGACGGATTATAGAAATATGATAAAGAACGCTAAAGAAGCCCAGATGTGTTGGCCATATTGATGGAGTCCACAGATGTTTACAGCAGCTGTGATAACCGAGGTCTTCTGACTAGCATCAGGCAGTTACGACACACTGCGCTTTCCCTTTTTTCATGACTCTGTCATCCATTATGTCTGTAACACTCTCACATGTGCAGAAATACTCATTTACCAGCTAACGTTTGTGTTTGGTAAAGAAAAAAGCTACCAAACATAACTTTAGATCACAGTAACATCATAAATATGATAACACAGTATTTAACACAAGAGTACATTCTTAAAATATAAAGCAGCGATGCCATATTAGCACCATTTCTGCTTCTCCAAAGCGTTCAGTGATCAGCTCTTAAAGTCTCTTAAAGCTGTTGTTTATGTGTCTGTGTGGTGTTTTTAATCAGCTTTAACACAAACCATGTGTAAATTCAGAAGTCGACTCCATTGCTGAGTATTTCCTCCTTAAAACTGCAGTGAACCAAAGACAGTCTCAAAAACACGCTTTGAAATCGCTGGTGTTTCTGACGTCACAAACTACCTTGTAACCAATCAGATCAACGTGTGATCGTCAACCAGTGGATCTCTGAGCTGAGCGAGTGAGTGGAGGCGGGGCTCATTTGCATATTCATAGAACCGCGCATACTAAATGAGGCAAGGGTGTCGAGTTACATTCAAGATATTTTAAGGCATTAAGAAAAAAATTTCAAGGAAAAAACTTTTAAATATGTAATTTTTATGATCAAAGATGAGTTTCTAGGAATACAATGATTGACTACAGGGGGAGTTTAAGATAACCATTGTTTTCTTAGTGTGAAAAACATTTAAAAAAATCTAAAGAACTTTTTCCACTCTAAAGAATCTGGAGAGTTTTCATGGATGTTCAAGGTTCCCAGCGGAGACACAGACGCCAATAAAGCACCGTTACTTTCAAGAGTGGTCATTTAAAAACTTATCTTTATTATTATTATAGAATTATTGTCTCTCTTGTAAATCTCTTTGGATCATCACGTTATTTACCATCATATATCACATCACAATAGCTATTGTGACCAGTGCTGCAAACGACATGCTCTGCAAACAACAGAGCAAACACACAGGCGAATGTGTGTGAGAGCTAAATGACCCAGAATCAGCTGGCATGTGGACGCTGAGTGACCGGCAGTGTTTCAGCCAACAACACACACTTACCCATGATCGCGCCAATATAGTCACGGCTAAAGGCCCATGTTAGACACGACTCGACTATACACACTATACACACACACACACACACACACACACACACACACACACACACACACACACACACACACACACAAACACACACACACAGAGACACACACACACACACACACACACCCATGCAAACACACAGAGACACACACACACACACACACACACACACACACACACACACACACACACACACACACACACACATGCAAACACACACAGAGACACACACACACACACACACACACACACACACACACACACACACACACACACACACACACACACACCCATGCAAACACACACAGAGACACACACACACACACACACACACACACACACGCAGACACACACACAAACACTCACACAGGAAGAGACGAGACAGTGAGGAAGCGAGGGATAGTGTAGAGTCACTCTGTGTGTTTCTGCATGAATATTTAATGCAGTGTGAGTGAGAGAGACGTGTGTGTGTGTGTGTGTGTGATGAGGAAGGTCAGCTGGTGAGCAGCAGCGGAAGCGGCTCTGGCCACACGGGTGAGCAGATGACAGGGGGTTATTCATCAGAGGCTTCAGGGGCTTTAGGTGTGTGTGTGTGTGTGTGTGTGTGCTGATGGGGTTATCGTGTAGGAAACTGCCGTCCCTGTGTTTGATCAGCGCAATAATCACAGCAGGCGTGCGGTTTGATATGAGCACAGCGACACTGCGACTACACACCTGCCGTTTGT